>NC_072737.1:34336846-34579833 GCF_026930045.1 Uloborus diversus | reverse complement strand
TGAGTAAAAAGTAAAATCCTCTTGTAAAAGGAATTTTTTTTAATGTGCAGTCCTCCTATAACGAATTGCACGAGCAAGAGATCTTTTTCGACTTTGAGAAAGCTAAAAACATACTTAAGGACAACTAAGTACAATGAAGGTTTAATACGGGTTCTTGCACTACTGAATTCAAGCAATGTCACCGCCACACACTCAGGAAATCTTTGCTAATAAAAGAGCTGAAAGTCTGGATGTCTGTGACGCGATAGCGCCTAGACCGTTCGGCCGATTTTTATGAAACTTGTCACAATGTTAGTTTGTAGCATGGGTGTGTGCACCTTGAAGCGATTTTTCGAAAATTCGATGTGGTTCTTTTTTTATTCCAATTTTAAGAACAAAAATATCATAAGATGGACGAGTAAATTACGAAATTATCATAACGTGGAACCGTAACATGGGTACAAGCCAATTGGCGAGATACGAAATTATCATAACGTTGAACCGTAACATGGGTACAAGCCAATTGGCGAGAAAATTCACATTACATTATTTGTAAATATACAGATGAACCAAAAGACCTTTTAATTTTTCTATTACGGGCAAAGCCGTGCGGTACCACTAGTTATAAATAAAATCGAAAAACGAACTAGAAAACTAGAATTTATTCTACGATATAGAGACAGACTGGTGTCTGTAAATGTAATAATCAGGTTTTTAGTCTTGCAATTACAGATTAAAAAGAAATTTTTCTTGGTTTTCAGACTCGGTGCTTCTAATAATGAATTTGCTTCGCTGTTTTCATTTTTGAATAATGAGAAAAGTAAATGCATAAATTCTTGTGCTTTCTGGTGACTTAATTTAGTGTCTGTTACTAATGTTTTTGTATTAATTAGTGCTAATTATTTATTCAATAATTTATTTTTCAATTTTTAGCTGTCGAGAATCAATAAAATAAAGTGAATATGATTCATGCACATTGGGGGGATGAAAATGGGACTTTAAACTCTGGACCCTCCCCTTGCAAAATTCCTGTGTGCGCCACTGCTCTAGATTGTTCCACTAAATAGGAACGCCTTATTGCTAGATGCATCTTTTGTTCCGTAAAAGATGCATCTTTTCAGATTGTTTTCCTAAAAAGTACGTCTTTCCGGATTGTTTTCCTAAAAAGTACGTCTCGCTTGATTGTTTCCCTAAAAGGTGCATCTCGCTAGATTGTTCCACTAAAAAGAAACACTTTGCTGCATTGTTCCGCAAAAGATGCATCTTGCCAGATAGTTTTCCTAAAAAGCGCGTCTCGCTAGATTTTTCCCCTAAAAACTGTGTTTTGCTAAATTGTCTCCCTAAAAGAAGCGTCTTGCTGCATTGTTCCGTAAAAGACACATCTTGCTGGATCGGTCCCTTGAAAAGTGTGTCTCACTGGATTGTGAATAAAATTAAGGCTCTAAAACAAATGCCTTGGTGGATTGTTATCGATGCGTCTTACTGAATTTTTCTCCCAAAAAATGCCTCTTGACTGCTTGTGCCCTAAAAAGAGCGTCTTGGTGGATTGCTCCCTGAAATTTAGACCGTTTTAAACTGGTCTCCTAAATAGTGCGTCTTACTGGATTGTTAATCTGAAACGTTAACCTTGATTAATTGAACCCTCAAAAAAAAAAACTAGTATGTTGTGGCCATCACGAAACTTTCTTCTATATTTTTCTTTTTTTTTTTTTCTGATCCCTCCCCATGCTTGACGAGGAAGCAATATTCCCAACAAAAACAAAATGACACATGCAAAAACTTGACGACTATCCCAATGTCTGAATTATTGCAAAAGCAAAGCAAAGAGCGAAAATTGAAAGTTATTTTAAAAGCCTTGCTTGAATGAATTACAAATATTTTATTTGTTAACAAACATAAGATGGCAACAGTTAAAAATTTTAAATCATTGGGATAATATCATAGACTAATAATAAGAGTAGACCGAGCTATGGCAACCCTTTTGCTGCTCATAAACCAAACCATGTGACTGGTGGATATCCTAGCAACAGCGGGCGTTAATCGTAGCAGACGATCAACGCCAGCGCGAAATAAAATAAATAGAATTGATGGAACACGGAAGAATGATCTTTTATGGAGTCCGATTTGTAAATTTGTTATTCTACGTTGTAAATATTTTGTTAATATAGTGAGTTTTTCGTTTAGATAGTATTGTGCATTTTCTTTAGTCAATTTCAATAACTCTCTAAGCAATAAAAGATGCAAGCGACCAAGAAGAATCAGCAAACGGTAAGATTTTTACCTACAGTTTCAATTTAAGATACCGATTAGTACATTTTTGCGTTAACGCAAAACGTTTACGCCATTTCGTTCATGCCAACGCTGACAGCTCCAAATGAAATAAAAGTTACCGAAAACTGATCAAAAACAATTACTAATGTCAAAATAATGCATAACTAAAAGAAAAACAGTTCAATCTCTGCACCTGGAAGTTTTTTTTAATGAAAACACATTGTCTTAAAATACATGTCGAGTGCCAAACTATAGATAATGCTGCCATCTAGCAACCCTGCTGCCAAAGTCTTCGCCAAGCCCTTCCACTAGTCACATGATACATCTATGAACCAATTTTCTTTATCAGCAAGAATGAGAAAGCTCGGTCTACTCTTATTATTAGTCTATGGATAATATTTCCTATCATTTCCATACAATTAAAATCAGGAGAAATACGCAGACGACAATCTATTACGATTTATCTTTCTTATTGTTGCATTAATAAAAATATTTTTATTCGCAAAAAAAAAAAAATCAACACCTCTTGGAGCGATCGGCGTAAAAATAGAACCAAAGCCTGTTTACATATGGATTCACATATATTCCAAATTTCAACCAGAACGTAGCATTACTTCTTGAGATAGGGCACTCAAAATGGAAAAAAAGAACGGGTGATTGCGCTACCCCCTTTTTAGCTATTGACACAAAAATAAAATTAGTTCTTATACCCACTAAGGGCTACTTGCCGATAAATTTTTCTTTCATTCCGTTCATTATTTCTTGAGATACAGCAGTCACAATTGACGACAAAAAACGTTCTATAGCTCAACCCCCGTTTGAGTTATTGACACCAAAATTAAATCAGCACCTGTTCCTGTTAATACCAACATATGGACCAAATTTTGTTTTATTCCGCCAGTTACTTCCTGAGGAATAGCAAGCACGCGTAACTCAAAAAACGTCCCATTGCTCCACCCCCCTTGGAGGAATTCGCGCCAAAAACTAATGGACTCAAGTTCACATACGGGCACATATGTGTACCAAATTTCGTTCGATTTCATGCGGTAGTTTTTGCTGTAGAGCGGCCACAAAAAACTGGTCACACACAAACGTGACACACATACATACACACACACATACATACATACACACACACACACAGACAGACAGACATTTTCCAAAAATGGTCGAAATGGACTCAGCACACCTCAAAACGTTCGAATCCGTCAAAATTCGAAATTCGAAAATTTGCACGAATCCAATACTTTCTTCTATATATTAGATATAGAAGAAAGTAAAAAGAACTTTTCCTATTTGTATCACTGAATTATACCCCTCTTTAAATTAAAGTGGAAGAACATCGCATTTAACCATCATCTCATTATCACATCATCTTCCGTACAACTTTTTTAACAAAATCGGTTGTTTTGTTAATGGTTACAACAATGAAGCAAAAAAAAAGCATTTAAACTATTTATATCTTCTTCCAGGCGCTAAAGGAGTAAAAAAAATATAATTTTTGAAAAGATAATTAACATTGACTAAACTTTTGTCTTTACTGTGCTGTGTTACAACATATTGATATGTATTAGTTATATTGACAAATAAGTGGATCACTTATATTGACATATTAGTGAATGCGCACTCGCAGGGGCATAAAATGCACGTGATTTGATGCAAGCAATTCTAGTTTAATAATAGCTGAAAATAAATGAAGCCAATTTGAACCTCTCTACTTTTAATGAATATTGTAAATAATGAGACGTGAAGGTGAGACAGTGACACTTAAAAAATAAAGAAATATTTTTTAAGCTAAAAAGTGAAAAATAATGACATCCTTTTCGTAAATTCCATTTTTTTTTAACGCTTTTGTTCATGTTTTTAAATAATAAGATTTAAGTTTACTTTATTAGAAAGTTAAACTACAATTACAGTTTTGTAACTATACCATGCGAGGCAGTGAGAAGAAAAGGGATATAAGTGAACATTTTGAAGTTTTGTGTGAATACGATCAAATCATAGATAGACTTTCATTGAATTTTTTTCTAAATCAGGACGTGAGCAGCACCTACCAGACATGCGCGGATGCAAGGGAGAGGAGAAAGGAGAGCCAATATACAGAAACCTCGGAATATTTTCGATATGGCATGAGTTCCAAAAACGCAATTTCAGACGATCTTCGATGAAGTTAGAAGAAAGGAGGCTCTCTCCCGATTTTTTTTTTTTTTTCAGAATTGTCACGTATTTGTAGCTCATCTTTTATTGATTAGAGATCGGAACTTTCAACAAGATTTTTTTCGAAATTGAAGCTCCAGAAACTTAAATTTAGACGATCTTAGATGTGCGTTTTAGAAAGTGCGGCTGCCCTAACCTGGAAATCTTTCAAAAAGAAGTCCAAAAAAAGCAATTGTGGGACACCTTTGACAACATTCGAGTAAAGGTTTGGGTTCAGTGCACTCCTCCAGAAATATTTGAAAATTGAAGTTCCAAACGAAAAAAAAGCAACAGATATTTGACAATCTTTAATCATGTTAGGGGGAGGAGGTTCGGAAACGTATAAAAGGGCACTTAATAGAAATCAATCGTCCTCTTTTTAAAAAATATCTGGATCCACCCTTGCTGCCAGGGCTGTTGTTATTGCCCCAAAACAGCAGAGGGGCTCTCGTACTATTAGTATTGGTTATCTCTCAATTTTGGCATTTACATCCCTTTGCTTCTCACTGTTTCATATTAACTCACTAACAATAACTTTCTTTCATTTGATTCAATTGTATATGTTTCTTAACATTTTTGACTGGAACATAAGTCTAAAATATCATCTCCAAGTCACATCTTTCTAATACAATTGTATTGCAAAAAAGTTACAATGTTAAACATTGCTTCTTTCTAATGAAATTTTATACTCATATTACAGTCACAAGGATCTTACGTGCCATAAATATTCATTCCACATTAATTATGCAAAAACGGAAAGTATGACAATTTAGACCTGTTTATTATTCAGAGGTCGGAAATCAAATATTTATAACTGTCATTTATATTTCTAAAAGAATCAATTATATAAACAAGGAACAAAGGATCATCTTGTTAACTTTGCTTCTGAAAATGCAACTATATTTTTTTCCTCAATGTCATATAATTTTCTCATGTTTATAGATTAAATGTTAATACTTATTGCTACAAACATGTTTGTTTTTAATGTATATTGCAGCTTGGACAGCATAAAACTGTGACACTAATTTTTAAAAAGTAATCCATACAAGAAATGTGCTCTGTATCTAGAAGTAATAGCGGTATTTGGAGTATGTACTCTACGCTAAATGTTGACAAAGAAAAAGATGCAATAAACTAATTTCACGACCTCAAGAGCAGGTAAAATTTCGATTGCTTAAGACACAAGATAATCCAAATTAATTCCATTTTCTCGACAGTCACGACATTTTGTAGTAGAATACAAACAAGGGAATTATTTCTTTTCTTTAAAAAAAATGCATCTGTAAGTAAAATTTGCTCTCCAAACTATTTGCAGCAAGTAATTCTTAAAACTCTAAATGCTTCAATTATGTAAACATGAAAAATGGGAACTAAAGACGGAAAATATTTCAGTTTTGATGCACTGATGGCGTGAGTTAATGGAATCTTACGCAATAGATGCAACGAAAGATGAATGATTGCAGGCACGCAAACCTTGCGCAATTTTAATTTTAATTTTACTGGATCTAAATTTTTGCGTTAATAGTCTAGTAATAGGCCATTTTTGTTATAAAAATGGGCGCAATGGTAGTGCTTCCTTCAGGCAAAAGTATTACTTTTTGACACTAAAATTGATAGAAAAAGTGAAAAAAAAAAGTAGCATGGAGCCAGAAAATACTTTTATTTTCCAAACATTTAATTTTTAATTAATTGTTGTTGTTTTTTCTTTTAATTTCAGACTTCTAAAGCAAAATGTTTCATCGTGTAACGTCACAAGTGAAGAAAGAAATCTTGAATCAAAACGCGTGGTTGTCTTTCCTGGCAAGATATCTCCTTTTACTTGTTTTTCACGGAGAGCAATTATAAGTGGAAGGAGGGTTGTTGCAGTCTGACCACCGATTGTATGGAAAGGCAAACTTCCGGTTTTAAGGCGGAAGTGGTCGCATCTATTAGCTTTCAGGGATGCCAGCGTTTGCAGATGTATGTTAGCTTCTAAATTAACACTAGAAAGACGGAGGGGCCTGTGTGGCCCCTCGCGTAGTTTGTTGTTTAATAACTCGGATGATATCTAACGGAACTTAATGGAATTTTCTGACTTTTCATTATATGACACTATTTGAATGCTTGTTTAATCATTTAATCATTCGCCTCATAGTTCTGTTAATATTTATCCTTATACCTAGAAAGACGGGAGGGGCCACAGTGGCCCCTAAGCATTTTGACAATTAAAAATATTATTTTTTTTCCTTTCTCCTAATTGTTGTAGCATAAAAAAATGCCATTCACTCTAGTTTAACCTGTAACTTCCTCTTTATGCAGCCGATTGGCTATCCAAATGCTATAAACAGTACCGACTGCTTACCATCCTAACGGTGGCCATTGCTCTTAGAAAGGAAAACTAATTCAACCTTTTGCCCAGTATAGAGAGAAAAACTAAAAATAATTAAGTACTAAATTTTTATTTAGTCATGAAAGAAGGTGTATCAGGCATGTGGACTCCCTCAGGAAGAATTTTTAAAAGAATTCACTCCAAAAATGTGTAGGGGCCACATTGGCCCCTTCAGTCTTTCTAGGTATACAGAAAATGTCAGTCATTCTAGTGTTAAGCAGAGTCACAGTCAAATGAGCGAAATACTCGCATTAAATTTTTAATTTTCCCTCTCATTCAGATCGACTCATCTTAAACGGACGTTTTCCAATTCCATATAATTCATGGACGTAAATTATTTATTTGGCAACTTTATTCTGATAACCCAAGCGAGTTGTTAACGTGTGACGTTAGCAGCGAAAATGAAAGCAGCGACTGAATGTTTTTTAAGATTATTTTTTAAGAGAAAAAAGTCAAAATAAAGAAAAAAAAGTAACTCACCCCATAGTTTCGACCATACTTTTTCAGAAAAAAAATGTTTTTAAAAAATAGGAAACAACCCAACTACGATTTTTTCCCATGTATTTTTTGTCAAGAAAGAAATTTTAATATGTAAGATACAAATTTCTTTTGATATAAATAGAGCAAACTTGAATCTTCTTAATTTGCTTATTACTCGACGACATTTTACCATTTTGCTCCTACCATGAAGTACCTCTGTCGCAGAACTTCTAATCCTTCTCAGCAAAGTAATTTAAGTGCGCTTTTTATGTCATCAACGTTAATGAAATTTTTATTAAATAAAACGGTTTGCAATCATTGAAAAAAAAATGGTAAGCTATGCGTGCAATCAGAGCTGGGCATGACAGTGATAGCATTATTTCTTGTCAAGTTTCAATAACTTTTTACGTGTGACTAAAACAAGTTGATATTTTGCATTACCACGGTGGAACACAATTCCTCTGCAATTGGGCAATTTTGGCCGTTTCTTTCAAAACTAGGAAATCACTCGTCAAGGTATAACGGGTGAAAATTGCTTCTACATTTGAACGAAGCAATTGCCTGATTAGGGACATTTGGATAGTTGAAATTTCGACCCTAACTACAGTGTAACCCTAAACTCTAGTGGATATCGTTAACTGCTGACCACTTTCTCGTTTCTTCATTCTCCTAAACTAAGTCTTACCTATAAAAGTTACAGGATCCAGTTCAGTCTTATGAAAATAAAGCATTTCCCTGCAAGTCGATCATTGCCAAAAACTATTATCAAATTATAAATAACTTACTGAACTTTCGGTGCTTCAACGATGAAATGTGTTGTCACGCATGCTATGGCGGGAGTTTTATTGTTGGTGACGTCACAGAGTTACTCGATCAGTGATTTTTGCTGTTCATTATGAAGATTGATTATCTCTTTGCTTGATGTTGATAGTAAATATCTGAATTTTTCTCGTTTAAACACTAAAAAGTAGTGATGTTCCAGATATCCGTATCCGTGGATATCCGAGGAAAAATAAAAATCTGTATCCGTATCCGTTACTTTTTTGACGGATCTTAAACGGATCTTTTCTATTTTAAAAATTTTGAAATATTTGAATAAAAGACTTTCAAATTTCGTTTAAATTAGGTTTTATTCCCTATTTAAATTATAAGGTATCATTTTAGAAGCCAACAGCCCTCTGAGACATGTTTTTTTTTTTATTTTTAGTTTAATACTAGTTTTTGTTATTCATTTGGGGTTTCTGTTTTTCTTCATTTTGTTTTTTCCCGGCATCCTTCAAAAAAAGTGAGACAAGTCTCTATTTACTGTTTGTAAAGGTGTTCCCGGCTGTTATTCCGTCGGTCGGAGTAATTTGGGTGGAATGGGTCAGCGCTGCATTTATACTGAAATAAAATTCGAAAAATTATTTCTCGCCCATCCAGTAGCAGCTTTACATTCTTGCTCATGTATCCTACATGTACCGAGCAAGCTAGGAATAATTTTTCACATTCTATCTAAGCATTAATGCTGCGCTACCCGTTCCTTCCAACTCTCCATCAATTTTAATGGAGATTTCTTCAAAAAGTAAATCATAGTCTTTATTATATTTTCGCCGTAGATGACATTCTTTGAATAAACAATGTTATTATAGTGACGAGAATACCTTCCGTAATAAATTTCATACTTGGATAGTTGAATTGGGCAAAAATGGTTTGAGATCCGTATCCGTATCCGTGGATCTTTACAGTAATGATCCGGATCCGTATCCGTATCCGCGGATCTACTTTTTTAACGATCCGGCACATCACTACTAAAAAGACCTCAAAATGCGAAACACTTTTATAAACCTAAAAACTTATAAATTAATTTCGTGCACATAATTATGTTACAACTCCGCCGACTTTTTCTTATAGAAAGTTTCTACCAAATACTTTATCTTTTTTGTAGTGGAGCTTAAGAAACGTTGACACAATTGCGTATTTTCAAAACCTTGACTTTGTATATTTCGCACAGCATTTTCTGCTTAGTGCTTACACTATGTTTCCTATGTGAGGTCTTGCATGGTAACTAATTCTCAGTTGGTACTTGTTAGTTTTTTGTCCAGCTTAAGTAGGTTCATTTTTTCTCTGCTTTACAAAGATTAAAACCACTGAATACATTTAAACAAATGCAATCACATGAATTCTTTTAACTCATCAAGTAGTTTTTTTGCAAAAAAGTTTTGAAATTATTTCTGATATTTTTAACGAGAAATCGGAGTTATTCTAATTCTAAAATGAAACCATTAACTTTCCTTTTGTTGAGGCTACTGTGGAAGTGAATAAACCAGGGTTGGCCAGATTGGACCCAATTGGGTTGGACCCAATGGGTTTTTTTTGAAAAAATCCATTATTTAGCCAACTTTTGGGTTTTTTAAAATTTTCTGAGAAGTTTTTAAAAAAATTAATTAATTTAAATACTTTTACAATTTAATCTTTTTTATTTGTTCTTCACCACAGACAATGGACATAAAAAATGAATTTTGAACTTTAATAGTTTTTCTTAACTCTTAACGGCATTAAAAAAATACTTCAAAGATTTTAAATAAATATATTTAACTTTTTTCTTTAACTGGTCAATAAATAACTCAAATTATCTTGACTAAGTCCTGTCACGTCGGATTTTCTCAGTTTGTAGATTGTACAGAGGAAACTACTCTAGCTAAAAGGCTTTCATGTGAATTATTTTCTGCAAACCAACACGTCACAAATCTCAAATAAACAAGGTATATTTTTTAGAAATTAACATGTTTTACAAACGGTTGGACAGAAAACAGAATAGGATGTACAGTATTTTCATTATCTTACGAAAAAGTTTAATACTTCTTACTCAGTACACAGAAATAAAAAAAACAGACAACATAAAATTCAAAGAAATGTTTTGATTAAGCTGGAATTCAGTAGAAAGGGATTTAAACTACTTGAGGTTCTACAGTAGTTTTGCATAACAAAATGAAATACAATAAAGTAAAATGCAAAAAAGAAAAAAAAATGTAGTAATTAGAAACGAACAAAAGATTTTATCACTCAAAAAGTAACTTTGCTTTAACTGTTGGTAATCATGGAAACTAAAAAATCTGAAACTTCACCATTTTTGGGTTTTATTATCTTTTATACTTTTCTTCAGAAAATGCTGAATTTTCCAGCTTTTTTTTTTTTTGTGCTTTATAGATATACTTAAGCTGCAATATGCTACAAGTACCCCACATTTTCCCTAAAAAAAAGACAAAAAACCCACATTTCTTTTAAAAAACCCAGCTTTAGTTGGGTTTCTTTGGGGTTTTATTTTAAAAAATCCGGGTTTTTGCCAACCCTGGAATAAACACATGAAAATGACAGTTTCTTTCTTTCGTTACAACTACTATTCGACTAAATGTTTCTATAAACACAAACTAAGAATTTAATGTCTTACGTATCTAATTCGGTATTTTTTTTCGCAAAAAATAAATAAATAAATAAACGAAACAAGAATAGGGGCATTTTTCTAGAAGGGATAATTTATAGTAGTAATATTTAGTTCTCTTTGAAAATGAAAAAAAAAATCTTTACGAGAAAAATTTCGAGTGCAAAAAAGCATTAAAAATGAAATATAAAGGAGAGAAGGGGGGAAAAGTTTTTGTTTCTTCTTCAAGAAGCATTTTATGGCTTGTAGACGTTGATGTGTTGGCTGCTTTCAGTAGAAGCTTTGGGTTAACGTTTTGTTTTCGGTTAAAAGTGTAAGAAATTGTTTCGCACGATCACCTTCTTAAAATTTGATACAAACAACTTATTGTTTTTCCAAGATTGGAAACCAGAACTTAATTTTTAACAACAAAAGTGTTGAAACTCTACAGTTTTCAGAATGTATTTTCATACTAAAAAAGCCTGAATTATATCTATTACGTAAAAATGCACACAAAAGTGGTTAAAAGTACAATTGCTGAGTTTGCGGGAGCTACTCTGCCATGGGCAGGTAAAGGCAAGTAAGCTCAAAGTCTTTTAACATTAAAATCCTTGCAGGTCTGATACATGACAAAAAAAAAAACTTCTCCTTTTCTCTTTTTAATAGCGTTGATATTAAAATTTTATTCTATGCACATATCTCTATCAAATTAAAATGTTACGGAATTAAGAGCTTAAGTAAAATATTAAAAACTTGAAAACGCATGACGAGTGTAAATGTCTACGCCCTCTTTCAATTAAAACTTTCAATTCGAAAGCATGAACTTGAAATTTATCTCAATTACTTGCAATAAAAAAATTATATCATTTTTTTACTGTTACCTCAGGGTGATGGGAAAATATCTGCTCAAATTTTGAAGCGGGTTGCAAGCTTGCAAGAGACGAATGTAAAATCATACGCTTTTAGGGTACCCAGTTCCTTTAATCAAAAAAAGAGGCGATTATAAAAGAATTCCCATCATAATTAGGGAGCCCAGTTACTTATGATCGAAAATCAGGACATTTAAAGGATTAGCACTTTTCAAGATACTCCCAAGCCCATAGTTTATTACTCCAAATCTACAAAACATCACATCCAAAGATTTTTGTATTAGATCTTACTTAATCGAACAATTTTTCCCCGAAATATCATTTTTTAAAAACTTGCCAAACAATAAAAAAACAATAGCCATGAGGGAAAAGCGGAAAAAATATATTAATGAAATGTCTAGTTAATCCGCTTTTGAATCAGACAATCCTAAAATTCTACAAAAGTTCAGGACACATCAGGATGATATGTTCTGAACCTGTGATCTTGAACATCGGGACAAAATCGGGACATTTTCAGAATCAGGACAATCCTGATAAAATCCTAATAAGAATGCGTGTATGGAAAGGCCGAATGCAGGTGCTAAAGGGTGCTGGATAGGGCACTAGAAGCAAGGCGGCAACGCGTGAAAAGCGCTGCGACGCTATTCAGTGCAACAGCGTAGTAATAAAATATATTCTGCAAGTTAAATTCCATTTAATTTAAATAAATCATTATTATAGTTATGAATTTTCACTGCATGAAAAAATGTGGCAATAAACTAAAAGTGCATAAATAAAAAAAAAATCTATTCGATTTTTTTTCTAGCAATCACGATTGCTTATTGTTCTCACTTGACAGTCCTTGATGTTGTGGTTCCTTTTTCAGCTTGGACCAGGGACACCAGCACCACCGCGCACCGGCCTCTGCAGGCGCGGCTCCGAGCACTGCCTCCTGGAATCCGTTTCTCCTGGTCGATGGCGTCCATATCCTACACACACCTACACACACATACACACAAGCCTTTGCACACATACACACACGCCTAAGTGCATACACACAGGTCTACGCACACACACAAACCTGCACATGCACGCACTCGCGCCTACACATACACACACGCCTGCACACACACACACAACTATACACACGTAACCGCCCAAGAGGAGGGGTAGGCTTGGGGGGACTGGAGCTTTTTGTAGAAACAATAGCCCCCAAGTAGTAGGACCCTGTCGCAACTCGTGATTGCGAAAAACATAATTTGAATTCAAAATTTCAGAATTCAAGGGTTTTTTTTTTTTTTTTTTTTACTTTTTTGACTATCGGATAATATTTTATTATTAAGCTGCTACACTGTGTAATATCATAGTGATGAATAACAGCTTCGCACATTACTGACATATATCGGACATTATGCCGCAAGCAATGGCCTCCTGCTTGGGCAAAGAGATAAAGTTTCTCTCCCGCAGATATTTTTTGGCATTAAAATTCAAAAAAAAAAATTCTGGATGATCTTCAGTGATATTAGCGAAACGAAGTATTGTTTTGGAATTGAAGTCTTGCAACCGCAATTAGGCCGCATTTTATTATGTCAATTACGAAAGAAGAACGGTTTGGTGTTCTTAACTTTCTACCAACTTTCTTTTTGAAATGGAAGATCCAAAACACAATTTCAAGGGATCGTAGGCGATGTGCTAGGTGATGGAAGTTTGGACGCCTTTACCCAGGAAATTTTTAGAAACTGAAATTCCAAAAAGGCGATTTTAGCCGATCTTTAGTGATGTTAGGGAGAGGGAAGATTCAGAGGTTTATATTCAAATACCATCGTGAACTCACGCAAACATATATAGCACATTTGTGCGTGAGTGTGTAACTCAAGATACATAATAAGGGGCAGATAAGATAATAAAAGTCAACCGCCCCTCCTTTGAACAATTTCTGGATCCGACCCTGCTACAAGTGCTTTTATGCTCTAACACCTATTAAAATTAGGCTACACATTTTCCGACGCAAAATGCGTCCATGAAAAGTGTTACTAAAAATTGAAACGATGAATTCTAATAGAATCAAGGAGACACTTTGGGCAAACGTATAGGAAAGGACATTTCAAAGAGAAGTAGAAATTAATTAACCCTGACTTATTGTCAGAAGACTTATGCGGATGGAAATCAGTTTAGCCTTTGACGCTAGCTTCCCTTGACGTATTAAAATAGATATCGCTGTGGGAGATGTATATAATGCATGTATATCAAAAGTAGTCAAGTAATAAGCCAATGATAGAGGAATGTATCAAATTTAATTAATGTCATCCTTTTACTTGGATTTGGATTGTAATTGGACAAAGGAAATTTTATTCCCAGTGCTACATACGAGGTCATTCGCTATTTGGTGTTTCTAATTAGTTAGTCCTTTAATTGTTACCACATATCTTTCTGAAGTCTGAGGTGATATAAATATGAATGGGCCCACACATCTCTCGACATTTTAATGCCCAAAAGCGTTCTTTAGAAAGATGAAAGGTATACGATTTGCCCTACGAAATTTAATCAGTAATTCATTTTTCATAGTAAAGGAAGAATATTGCAATCATGAAAAAAAAGTTGTTTAAATTTCGACCTAAACGTCCATTTTACTTACCCCCGAAGGAATCTTGAATTGTTTTTCGGTCCGTCTTCTGAATGTTTAATGAAGAAACAGAAAGTATTAATTTTATTTAAAGAGAATCACTAGTCCTGGTTTAAAGCAATCCTGCTATTTAATGCAGCTTTGAGCCACGTCACAAATGCGAAGCCAAATCATTTATTTTAATAAATATAGTGCAACTTGACAGCAGAATAAAAGTTTTAAATGTTTAAAAACTCCTACTTTGAACTTTAAAACCTCAGAAGATTTCTATCATCTACATTATCAATTTCTGTGGCGTCTGTCTATGTGTGTGTCTGTAACCCTATCTGCTCTGGACTGTCCATGTCTAATAAGTCAATACGTTGAGTACACACGGCAGAGGTGCCCCCTCCCTGACAGCAAGGGCACCCCCCCCCCAATATTGCGAAGACCCTGCTCCCCCAAGAGCAAGAGTCCTCCCCTAAAAATATCAATGGCTCAGTCTGCGCCATGACCTCCCCCCCCCCCTAGGTGGGCACCCCTGGTAGAGAAAATACCGGGGAAGGAATGCCGCTCTGTCTCACCCCCCCCCCCCTCCTTAAATTTTAAGGTCTCGGGGATAGGGGCTGGATTTCCAGTCCTAAGGTGTCGAATACACTGAAAAGTATTAAAATCATCAATGGGGTCGTTTCCAAAATTTTAAAAGTACTTTTTTTTCTGCAAAAGCATGCTTAAAAACATAGGATCCGACCATGTTTTAAATAACTTGACTAAGTTTAATATTTCTAAAAAATTACTTGAATCGGTGCGCTTTCATTGTTTAAGTTTCTGCCGATGACATCACAAATGATGGTTGCCATTCGCAGAACATAATATTTAATTCGCTTCTTTACTCACGTGTGTTGGAAACGATATGGTTGACAGCAAGCGTAGAGCGCAATATTTAATTCGCTTCTTGATTATCATAACGTGAAACGCGGAAAACAAATGCGCCAAAGTAAATCATTTGTGACGTCATAAAGACCACGCATTGTTTGAAAAATCGGACATTTAAAAAAATTAATTAAATGAAAGAATTTTCTGGGTCAGGTGGGGAACTGGGGTTGGCGGACAAAGCGAGCAGAGAGTGGAGCACCCTAAGTTATAAAACTGAATGAACCATTACAATGTAGGAAGATCACTTTCAACAACTTCAAAAATCGCTGCGAAACAGTAACTCCAAAATTCAATAATGTACAATATTGCCATTTTCAATTTTTTTTTTTTTGGGGGGGGGGGGAGATAAATAGCGGGAAACTTATTTCATAACCACATCGTAAGAGTGGAGCACTGGGCTGTTCTATGTTTTTTGAGCAATCACGAATTGCTTATTGTTTTCATTTGACCTTTGAATTACGTTCCTATGGTTTTATTCCCCCCCCCCCTTCCTCTGCAGCACCACTGCCCACCGGCCCCTACCGATGCTGCTCCTCTAGAGAAAACAGTCTCCAGGTTGCGTCCATATCCGACACACACACGCATGCCTACACAGATGAATGCATGCCTGCGCACTGTCGCATACATTATACACACACACACACACGCCTACATACACACACGCGCGCGCACATACACACACAAACGTGCGTGTACATACACACACACGCCTGCACAAAGACACACACGGTCTACATACACAATACCCACACACACGCACACGCCTACATACACACACACGTTTGTGATTGCGAAAAACGTAATTTGAATTTAAAATGCTAAAAATTTAAATTTTTTATCTGGTTTTATTTTATTATTCTTATTTATTTTTACTATTATTTCATTTTTTTAAGCCGAACATACTAAAAAAATTGAATTTACCCGGAATGACTGCAACAAAGATTTTAAACACAAATAATGTCAGATGGTAGAAATTTATTCAATTTAGATGCATTCTCTCGTTCTAAGTGGGACATCAAATGCAAGAAAAATCAAAAATTCGCTCGTGATTCCAGAAGAAAGATATTCGTTCTATATTCAAATAAAGTATTGTCCTATAAGGTGACACTTGTACAGTACGTCTCTACGAATACATAACACAGACGTCAAAACATGTGAAATATACCTTCTTAAATTCTGATGTAGACTACTTACCTTCTATTTTGAATCAAAAATAGGTCTCCTACGGGTGAGAAATGCACTCCAAGGAATCTCAAAGGATTGCATTATTTATTTCTACATTTCACTTTTTCTCACCTGTTCTTTCCCTTCCATCACAAGCTCTTGACCTTTTTCTCTTTGTAAAATCGATATGGAGTCATTTCGGTGGAAGATCCTCAATGTCTGCTAGTATTTCTCCCGGTGTATGAATTCATGCAAAAATGTCGAGCAAGATAAATTCATAATTTATTAGAACAAGTAGGTGCATGGCTACAAAAGCTTTCAGACTGACAATTTGAATCAAAGAAAGTCTAGGGAATCCAAGTATCTCTATATATTTTTTAAAAATACGTCAAAGAAATCGAAATTCTGTCTGTGACGGGTTTGCGTCCAAGAGACCCTATAGAACCTACAGCCATGAAATTTTGCACAGAATTACTTCGAGATCCAGGAGCAGGGGTTCCACCAAGGGTTTCTTATTTTAAATTTCTATTTTTATTTTTAAGTTAAAAATTTGCATAAATTGCCTATGGACAATAAGAAAATTTTCTACACCTTTTAGGCTACATTCGGAAACAGGCACCTGTGCCACCGCAAGTGTTCGGGAATGATTGAGTCGCAATACGTTTTCAATTAGTTAGGTGCGATCGGTGCCTGTTTCCGAATGTACCCTTAATATCCTATGTCATTGAAAAAGCTTTTTTTCTGAATCAGATTGAGCTTGTTTCAATTTCCTCAATTAATTAGAACAGCCGCTATGTAAGGGTTTCTAACTAAGCGAAAGTCCAAGACTCAACTGAATTCAAGAGCGGCGCTAAAGACTCAAGTATTGCTAGAGACCATGAATTTTAAAGCGACTTTTAAACGTACAAAACTGCCGTTTTGCAATGTACAAGAATTCCTTTAGCTGTGAAATTGCTACGTTAGTTTGGACATAGCATTAGGATTCTCTTTGAAGGTTTTTTTTTTTTTTTTAATAATTTTGTTATAGGGTTGGTTGGGGTAAGTGCGTCACTGGGGTAAGTGGCTCACATACATGAAAGAAAATCATTAAGATTTAAGTTAGTCTAATGTTGGAAGTTGATGATACGAATTTAAAAATACTGTTGAATTTTCAAGAACGAATAGAAATATTTACACTTTGTATTGGCATATTGCAAATGATGTTGGAATAATTACTGAGGATGAAGCGATAATGGTTCTTTATTAGCCAACTTTACATAGACGCAGTCATTTAGTGTTTCCAATTTCTTTTTCAACTTATAGTTTTGGCAAATTTGCTTCAAGTTGATCTTAATCAACTGCATTACGTCATCAAATACATCTTTATATGTAAAAGTAAAATATATACCTATAGGCTTTCAATAAATTTCACAAATGAAATTGTTCTGTTCTTCGTTTAAATATTTTCCCCGTGATACGGATTTAAAAGACAGTAAATATCTCATAAATAGATGCATTTACAAAAAAATAATTCACACTAAAAATGTACATACTTTATCATGTAAGACCTCCTTATACCTTTTTAAGATATGCTTCATTTAAATTTAAATGAAAGGGGGTGACCCACTTACCCCTTAATATGGGGGATAAGTAGGACACCCATCCGAATTTGTAAAAACTATAATCGTTAAGAGTACATAAATCATTATTTCAGAAAAAAATGATGAACTTTTGTTTATTATTAATGTGATAGATAAAATAAAACAATAAGTCAATTTTTTTTGTTTCAAAACGAACTATTCTCAAAAGAGGTCCCACTTACCCCAATTAATCCTGAGTATTTTTATCAAGTTCCTTTTGCCTTCGGGTTGGAATGGGATTTTAATATTTTTCTAAATTTAATGAGCTCTCTACTGAAATTCTATCTTTTACGGGAAGCGGAGTGCGATTTTTATTTTATTCTAATCATACCATGTATTTTATTTTAATTTTTCTTAACAGACGCTTTAAAATCTTCAGATTGTGAAGCTATTTTCGATAGTTGGTGAGCGGCATCGAACAGGGCACGGAGCACCCTAGTTATTTAAAAAGTTACAAAAGTCCGAAATCTACAAATCTATGCTTGCTTAAAATTTGAATTTTGGACTTGTGGTTGAGTTAACAAATACAAAGCCCGACTAACTCAAAGGTAGGCCCACAATAGCTCGGAGGCGCCCTGAAAACAATAATGGAATAATACATTAGTTGATTTACAGGTTTATGGCCGGTCAGAATGCATTTTTGGGGTCTTTTGTGTCTATCACAGAACTATGTAAACCATTTATCGTGTGCATTATGAATCCTCTTTGACATCCCTCATAACTGTGACATTGTAAATTTGCTACTGGCAAAATAAAATTCTCCTTTAAAGAAGTTTATTTCCAATTGACAAGTCATTATTTTATTATTATTTTTCGTGTAGTTGTAATGCTATGCATAATTCTTCCAGTACTTTGGAGCCCCTCAGGAAGATGGCTTCCCAGGCCCAGGCCTAGTCGGCCTGTGCGATAATAAGGCCCTGCAAACATAGTTCATCCTTAATATAGATTTGTTAGCTCAATCAACAAAGCTAAATTAATACTTTTTGTTATTCATTTTTGTTTTTAGCAACAACTGGAAAATTTGTCTCAGTCACCAACAACAAAGAAAATATAAGGTTTTTTTTTTCGTACAAACATTATATGTTAAATGCCATGCGTATTTATGTGGGTTTCATCATAGGCACGCGTGCAGTGCGAAGGTATAATGGGACAACCACTTTTTTTTGTTGAAAACATTTCAACAAAATCTATTCAAGTTTTTGAAAAATAATATTTTAAGTACGTTAAGAATAAAATTATATATTACTAATTACATATTTTCTTAGTTTCAGTCAACAACGAAACCTGCGGCTTGAGCAGTGAGCTTATTGTCAGACACACATGAATCGCGCGGCCTGAGCAAAAAGCTCAGTGTCACGCAATTTTCTGCATTTTCCTTGAAATATTACGCATGGTTCTACTTCTGTTTTTTTTTTCTTCGTATGATGTTATGTTGCTAAATTCAAGCGGTATGCATAGTGCTACATACTTGCAAATATTTGGTCATAATTGAAGCTATTAAGTAAAATGCACTTACCAAAATCATTACGTGAAAAAGCATTATAATTGAGTTCTTTAGTACAATTCCAAATCCATGAGCTTAAAAAATACTAACTGTATTAATGACAATCAAAGTACAGTGCAATTTCGTTTATCCGGACTAACTGGGACCAAAAACTGTCCGGATAAACGAAAATCCGGATAATCCGGGTAATAAGTAAAACAGTCTTAAATAAGCGGACTTATCTTTTATTGAGGCAAAACCCAATGCTGAGTAGTAATAAAACTACGTAGTACTGTTTCTCGCAAATACTTTATCATTTATAATTCAGCTACTGTGTCGGTGTTAAATTAGCACTGTATTTTGTTGTCCGTTCTATGCAGGAGTTGCACGTTTAAGGGAGGAAATCAGTTTAGGAGGCTGAAAAATTTGGGCTTTTCGTGATTTTTTTTAACAGAAAAGAGATAATCAGAATTTCCATAAACTTGGAGGATATTTTATTCATCATTTGAAGTACAAATTGTACTTTTTTTGAAGTTATTTCCACCAGAATTAGTGGAGTTAAAAACTGCTGTCCATGGACAGTCGCCAACAGAGCTTGTTGCTGGTGTGCATTACAGAAGCCACAATTTTTGCCTGTAATCTTTCCAATTTTTCTTTTTCGTAAACAACATATTTCTCTAGAATATAAACCTAACTGTGATCAAAAAAGTGGAAAATTGCTCGTTTTTGAGGTGTTTCATTACAATGTTGTGTTTTTCCCACCATTTTTTTCACACTTGCATGAAAAAAATATTTTTATTAATAATATCATCAAAGAGTTAGTTTCATATAGAGTATAGTTGAATAAAGAATATTCACACAGATTTTCAGAACGATTGTTCGAAAACTCTTTGAGCTAGAATGCACACCAGTTGAAGAAAAGTTGTTTCGAGAAAAACGCGCTTGGAAAAAAAGGCTATGAACATTTTCGAATCTTCACAGTCACTTTAAGTGCTCATAGCATCGGGGCTAATCGGAATTTTTCACTTAAATTTTGTCAACATATTCTTGATTAGTTTTACTAACATTTTATTATATAAAAAAGCGGAATTTTTGACCGCTCTAAACTGCTTCCCCCTTAACCAAAACATAACCGAATATTTGACGTATTTATTTTTCCGCTCTTGCAATCATAATTTAAAATTATTATTTAAGTAAATATATTTATTTAACTCTACAAATTTGATTCGAATAAACCGGAGTTCCGGATAAACCAGAGCCAGATGAACAAAATTCTATTGAACAGTCAATCGGAATATCTTTGAGACCATCTGCATAACTTTTCTCTACATCATATTTTTTATGTTATAGTATAGTTTAAACAGCTGTGCCCACCCCCCTTCGAGCAAGGGCGCACCCCCCCCCCCCAAAAAAGCAAGAGCTCCCTAAAAAGGAGAAAAATACCCCTCAAAACAACGCTCCCTAAAAATTTCAATGGCGCTGTCTGCGCCATTACCCCCCTAGGTGGGCACCCCTGGTTTAAAATTATCAAGAACGGAAATCGCAGTTTATGAACTTGGCCGAAGGATGCATCACTGGGACTTCTATTTTTTTTTAGTCAGTTAAATTAAAAAATATGAAGTGTCGCTAAGTTTTTTAGACTGGCTCAAAATACCGCCTAAATAACTATACATAAAACTCAGTTTTCAGATTCGGAGTTTTTTAACCTGAAGATCATGTCTTAATTAAATATCCGACCCCCCCCCCCTTTTTTTTTTTTTTTTTTTTTTTGAATCAAAGATTTCAGTTTAAAGCCACACTTAATCAACAAGACTTAAATATATATAATAAGTTAGTTAACACGCAAAAAAAACAGACAAACATCATTTGCAATGTCATGGAAGAAATTAGATTTTACTTACTCTCAACATCAAAGCAAACATTTAAATTCAACATTCTAATGAAAAATATTCTAAGGGATTTGGTAAGTAGTTTGTCAACACTCGAATATTTATGACCTCTAGTATAATAATACTCCTCGCTATTCAAACTCGCTATGTAGGTATACAGACCATTTTTCCCAAATGTTTTAGTACGAAAATTTTGGAATGAATATTTACATTCGGTAGCAGATATAAATTTCAACGATCAGTTTATTCAAGCACTCATGTCAAGCACACATTCATATCAAGCACACTTGATATGAATTAAAATTTATTTCTTGAAAATTGAATTGAGTATTAACACCTGATATAAATTTCACCGATCATTTATTTAACTATCATAACTATAATGAAATAAATTTTACAAATAGTATTTGAAAAGCGCTTTTAAAATTTAGCAGTTCATTTTTCATCATTGTCGGCATTAGTTTGAACTTTTATTTGCATTTTATCTATTAATTTATGCTTTTGTTTGTTGTTGCTTTTAGTATATTATCTTACGACAATTCAAGAATAACAAATTTCTACCTATAAATATTTTATATTGTAGTTCTATGTTTTTGTTTTTTGCATTTGCTAATGTCTTCAGTTACTTACAACATTACAATATTGTAGAAAGTACAACAATAGAACTCCACATGTGGTACTATTGAAGTTTCAAATTATATACCTAGCTCTCAATGAAGCGCGACTTATATAGACCTCATATCCAAGAGTTAAAATAAATTAACTGATTAATTCTAAGTTTTGCTTTTATCTACGGCATTTAAGGTTAATCTAAAATAATCATTCATTACTTCATTGTGATGGCATTGTTATTAGCACTTCACCCCCGTCTTCATAGATTGAATCTAAGACGTGCTATCATCCAGAGTAACTTTGAGCCATGTCAGTTGCATTTGTGTCACTTCCAAATTTTTTAGTATGTTTGATTTCAACTAGAAGGCTTAGCTAAGGTTATGAAATAAAATTTCCACTGCTTATTTTTTTAAAAAAAATTCGACATCATTGCACATTGCTATTTGCATTGTTCAATAATGCTGAAGTTGCTTTCAATAATTCTAATTGAAAGCTACTTTTGAAGTGCAGTAAAACCTCGTTTATCCGGCACCCGTTCATCCGAATCTCCAGTTTATCCGGATTGACCCTTTGCAGAGTTTTAAACAATGTATATTCCCTTAAATAATAATTCGAAATTATGATAGGTGGATCGGAGCTATAAATGCGTCAAATATTCGCTCTTTTATTTTAATCAAATGTACAACTCCTGCATAGGTCGTGCAATAAATTATAGTCTTCTAATAAATAGCATGACGTATTTGGAATGTTCGTCAAACACTACTGCAGTTAAGCAAAAATGATTAAATTTACGAGCATCAATCCTATGTAATTTTGTTAGTAAGCATCGGTTTTTGCTGTTATAAAAGATAAGTCCACTTATTTACAAATAAGTTTCACTCATTTCTCAGATTATCCGGACTTTGGTTTATCCGCATTGCCTTTTGGTCCCCGTTAATCTGAATAAACTAGGTTGTACATTAATTATTATTACTTAATACTTACTCGAGGTTATACTGTACTTTAAACTACAGTATAACCTTGATTTAACGATTGTCAAAGAACTGAGAAAAGTTATCGTTAAATCAAGGACGTCGTTAAATCGAGGAGCATTTTTGCTGCTATAAAAATAAGTCTGCTTATTTACGAATATGTTTCACTTATTTCCCAGATTATCCGGACTTCTATTCATCCGGATTGCCTTTTGGTCCCCGTTAATCCGGATTAACGAGGTTGTACTGTAATTATTATTACTTAATTTTAAAGGACTATAAAATATTTTCGGAATGTTTCTTCCGTTTTACCCCAGCAAATACGATTAAAGTCTCAAAAATTTAAACTATGCAGTTTAATATTGTGGCTCAAAGTTACCTTAAATGACTTTCCCATCCAGTTACCATCTCCATGTGGTCTTTCAATTAGACTAATCAATGCCGAGGCCAAGGTCAAATTTTTATGGCAGCCCATTTCGTTCTAAACTCATTTGATTAATTTAAACGTTGCATGAAAAAGAACCATTAAAACAGCCAACATCAGGAAATGGAACAAGAAAATGATAATACAGATAATACAATAGTACCTCCTTTAAGGGACACCGCCGAATAAGTTACACCTCTATTTAAGAGACAATTTTTCTGGTCCCAGTCTCTTTGAATAGGGACCTCAATGTAGTTACTTCTGATTAAGGGATACTATTTAAGGGACAGTTACAGAGAAAAAATGCAGCAATTTATTTATAAATGCATTAAAAAAAAATAAAAACATACAAACAGAATTAATTGAAATAAAGGTTATTTTCTTGTCGAAACATTAACTGGAAAAACTTTGCCTTGACATTAAAAGGCAAAGCAGCAAATATGTATTTTAAAGTTCTTACTGAGACTTACAATCACATGCTTTTCCCTCTCACCAATTGATTCACATCGGTTCAGCTCCGACTGATAGCATATGACTAACTTTTTATAGAAAACTTGAAATGTGATCACACAGTTATTTACATTACATTACATCGTAAATTATGTGACATGAAGCAAATCCATGAAATAAATTACTTCAAAATTATTTTTATAAACTAGTAACTTTAATTCTACTAATGTTTTAATTAAATTTCAATTTTTAAAAGATTTTTGTTTCAATTTAAATAAATCTCGAGTTTTATTTAGCATATAAAACAATTTCACTATTTAATCTTAAATGTTGATAGTCTAGTTTGTTATAATATTATACTAATTACTCCACGTGCATCAATTCATACCTTCGAACAAGGGGCACCTACATTTAAGGGACAAAATGTTCAGTCCCTTTAGTGTCTCTTATTGAGAGGTTCGACTGTGCTTACAATTTGGGAAGAAGGAGCTCAGTTCATTTTAATACGGAAAGACATCGGAAATCTTCAAGAAAAGATAATCATTTCGTTGTTGTTGTTTTCGAACCATCGCAGGCGATCGATTTTGACAATTTCAGAATGTTATTACACGCTTAGAGACGCAACTCTCATAAGGAACATCCAACTGCATTATTACACATAATAGTATTAGCATATAAATAGGTTTATTTAGATTCACGTAAATATCATTGAAAACACAGTGTCAATAAAACCTTATTAAAATCAAATCAAATTAATAATTTCATTTTAAATCTCGATGTTCTATAATTCACTGACTTCTCATTATTTTTAAATGTTTACTTTATAACGGCTATCACACAAACCCTCCCCCACTGTACACTCAAAGCAGTATTTTTAAGACGGGTCAAATGATGCATATAATGTATAATTGATATCAAAAGCATTACAAACTTGCAGAAAAGAAAGTTTCAGCTTAAAATTAATTCATTGATATTTTCTACTGAATAGTATTTCACACCTAAAAATTGGAAGAGTAAAACTTACCTTGGTTTTCAACAGCCATAGTAGAAATAAAAAGAGACTGCAGCTTTCCAACGAGAAGAAAGATGGCAGTGGCTAGTTTCTATGGTGCTGCCATGCAGGTTAAATAAAGCATGTCTTATTTATCTATTTTTTTAGCATTTGAGTCATACGAAAAAATTCATCTGTCCTACTGTATCCTGTATCATGTTCCTCTTTCACCTACACCTACACCATTTTCAATTACTTCAAGAAAAATGGTATGGAATTCGAAGGAAATGAAACAACTCGCTTGACTCAGTAACAAACAGATCTGCAGACAAGCAGACGAAATGCCAAACTTCAAGCTGAAATACGCCCTGGTTTCATCCGTTAAACCAATCATAATAAAGTCGGACCCCGATTTAACGAACCTCTATTTAACGAATTTCACGATTAAGCGAATATTTCTTTTTCCTCAACTAAAATGAAGGTAAAATCCTTATTTACCGAATTATAAACCTCGAATTAACAAATTGTTTTAACAGCCGAAAAAAAAATTTTTTTTTTTTTTTTTGGTAATTTGTGTTAGGAAACATTGGGTTGTTTTCCAAATGATATATCCATATTGTCCGAAGCTGAAAAAGCCTTTTCTTGGAATCTGCAATTTTTGAAGACCGAGGGGGCATCTAATTAATAGCAATTCTGATGCAGAAAGCGATAATACTTCCACTAAAACTTACTTTTTCAAATGCCTGGAAACTAAAATCAAATCTCGTGCAGCAGGCTGTTGTATTTTCTTTTCACCACAATGTCGAAAGATCTCTAATATTTCGAGTCAAGTATCAAGGAAATTGTCAAACATCTATTACTCGGTACTTTAAAATTTCATATGAACAAGTGTGTAATAAGTCGCAGAATGCTGAATAAAAATTAAATCATAAAGTTAAATTTAAAAGTAAAATAAACACTTTCTAATTATGGACATTTTTGAGCAGTTGATTTTTACGGCCTTTAGATAAGGTAAGTGCAGGTTTTTTTTTTTTTTTCACACCCCAATATTACGATTAACCCCGATATAACGTATAAAAGTTTCGGTCTTAATGAATTCGTTAAATCGGGGTCCGACTGTACTATCTTCTGTTGAATCCTTAATAGCGACACTAGGGAAATTGGAAAGAAACGCAATGAAAATCAAGCGAATCTTTTAAAATATTTTTTGGACGAAGCACGAATCCCATTCAGTAGAATTTACTCGCCATTAACCATTTCTAGAAGTTAGTTTTTGATGTCCGATTATTTTAGAATTTCCCGAATTACAGTTGGATCTAATAAACCCAAGAAGTAAAATACTAGTCGAGCACATGTACAACTCAAGCAACCCCTTAAATCTTCCCTCCTATACGGAAGTGTTACTTTCGTATTAGAACTTACAGTCTTCATTAGGGACTATAGTCTTCATTAGACCTTCTAGTTCTAATGAAGGCTATAAGTTCTATAGAAGTATTCTTTCTATACAATTATTCCTTCTATAGAAGTATTGTTTCTATTCTTTCTATAGAAGTATTATTCAGTCTTCATTAGAACTTATCAAATACATTCTTGGCGAATAGATGCTGAGATTCAAAAAAATACTTGCAAGGTTAAAAATACAACCACGATGTTTACTGTGCATTTGTATAACGATATCTTCCACGTATTCGCTACTAAGTGTAAGATTTAACCGTAATTAATGGACTGGCTTTTGCTCCAAAAATGCTAAGTTCCAATTGTTCTAGTGCTTCGCAGCATTGTCATTAAATTTTATCCTCAATTTTTATCATTTTCATGAATGAAACTTTTTAGGGAGTATTGTTTGAAACAGTAGCAAAATTATAAGTTAATTGTTTTCAAAACACGCAGAGAGGAAAAATTTTTAAATATAATTAGCTTTGAAAGTATAATTTCCTTATGCTTAACAGGGGTGCCCACAGGAAAAAATTATGCAGCATCAAAAATTTTGGGAGGATTTTTTTTTTTTTTTTTTTTTTGTTTATTTACTTAAATTTATTTTTGATTTATTTTTAATTTAAATTATTTTTTGTAACTTATTTTGTTTTATTCTGTTTTGTGTGTATATGTCATTGGCGTAGCACAGAATTTTCTAATAAAATTATAATAATAATAGTAATTAAAAATAAATAAATTTAAAAAATTAAAAATAAATAAAACAAAAAAGAGCTAAAAATAAAAGAAAGGAAAGAGGGTTGAGAAAATTTTTGGGGGGAATTTGCGCCATTGAACTTGGAGGGGAGGAGCACCCCTGACTAAATAGTTGGAGTAAGATACTTGAATAAAGAAGCCGATAATACTCTTTCAACCTCCACTTAGTTTTTAATTTCTATTACTTATAACCACTTAATCGCCATAGTTGATGCATTTACTAAAATATAAGATTTAAGTTCCGAAAATGTTTTATTACTAAGCAGAAAAAAGGTTGCTGAATCGAATTTCATAATAAACTACCTAAATTTACGTAACAAACAACTTTTTGATAAATTGGCTTTGAAAATATAAGATTGACTTTGAAAAATGTCGAGTATGCTGAAGATAATAGTTTGAGTTATGTGTAAATTTAAATGAAATATTGCCATGCAAAAACTTCTATTCCAAGGTGATGGATGGGCATTCAGAAATCATATTTCAGAAAGGGACGAAACTTTCAACTAATGGTATAAATATATCATTTATTTCCCAGCACACATCAACATTTTTTGTCCATGATTCTTAGTGGAGATTAAATTGAGAAAAAATGTTCGTCTCACTTTCCGTTTTCAAGCGACATTTTTCCTCAGTCTATTTCGTAAGTCGTGTCCCGCGCTTAATAGTTTCTTTAATCATGCTATCGTTTTAAAATAATTTACACAAAGTAGCTCAGTTTTTGCGTGAATGGGCTTTTATATTTTAACGTAGATGAGAAGATGAGACAGATTTTGTTTGGGGGAGGGGAGTACTGTGTACATATGTTGTCCCCAGTAGCACACATAGCGTGACGCTATGACGTGCGTTGCAAATTCTTGAGGAAGTAATCAGACTATTTCTTAGCTGAGGGTCGAAAAAAAGCCTAATTTTTCAACAAAAAAATTAATTTCACCGAGTAAAAATCTGTATCGTATTTTCTGGGATATGATCCACAGGTAGAGTGAAATTAGTTTTAAGGTTCAACGTCTTATTTCAAAGCATTTCTCAGAGCTGATTTTTATTTTAAGACAAATCAATCGTAGGTTTATCTTCTAGATTTTTTTTATTGAGCAATCGCGATTGCTTATTGCTTTCATTTGACTGTTTTGATGTCCTATGATTTTATTTTCTCACCAGCAAACACTGCAGCTCCACCGTCGACCGGCCGCCTCACGATGCTGCTCCTATAGCGAACAAAGTCTCCAGGTTGCGTCAATATCCTACACTACACTTGCACGCATACATGCACGCACACACACACAAACACATACACATACATACACCTACATACACACATACACATACATACATACATGCAGACACCTACACATACACACCTACACACAACTACACACACTCATGCCTGCACACAGACACAAACACAAACGCCTACACACATACACATCCCCCCATACACAAACACTCATACACACAACTACCCACATACTCATACCTGCACACAGACACAAACACACATGCCTACACACATACACATACCCCTACACACAAACACACATACCCCCACACACACTCGTGATTGCGAAAAACATAATTTGAATTCAAAATGTCAAAATTCAAACTAATTTTTTTTTTTTTTTTGGATTTTTCATCAGCGTCGCAGACTGCTGAAAACATTTCTACTGGTTGGGTAATCTGCTTTGGTCGCTCTTGAATTAAACTTTAACTACTGTGTTTGGGATGCCTTATAACCCAGAGAAATAGAACGTTTTGCGTTCGAACGTTTTGTAATATTTGCAGGTATGATTTTATAGTTATATATCTCACTTACGGTATCATTTCATTCATATTTATATCAATAAACAATATAAAAATCATTGAAATTTTTCCCATTTTAATTTGCTAAATTTTGTAGAGGACGCAGCAATATAATGTTGGGTTTCCATCCAACCCATTTCAACACTTGCGATGCGAAAAAATAACCTCGCCAATTTAGGGTTTAGGCAGTAAAATATTTTCCTTAAATCTTCAAAATTTAGCTAAAAATATAATTTGCAGAGATATTTTACTGTACTATTCATGCTGAGATACATTGTGGGAAAATTTCAGAATAAAAGTATTGATATTTTGTATTTGCTTTAAAGACTGAATGAAATGACAAATGGCAACTTCTGTATTTGTGTCAGTACATGTATGTGTATATGTCCTTCAAAACTACTGGACCGGTATTAACCATTTTTTCACCATAGATAGCTACATTATCAGGGAGAAACATAGGCCGTAATTTATTTCTAAAAAACTTAGTTTAAAAAAGTTATTATGGTAAACAGCAAATTTCATGCAATTTTTTCATTGAATGATTAAATATAAAACCCATTGTTACGAAATTTGGTCCCTTTCAACAGCAATATTAGTAGTAATCATAATGAAAATTTTGAATCAAGACTTCTCTGGAGCAAGCTTGAAATGTATTGCTTTCTTGGGATTCTGTCCTCATGTTAATAATCGGTAACGGTGTAAAGTAAAAATATAATTGATTTCGGCAACAGTTGGAAAATAAAAAGTTTTTATAGTCTGAAAAAATACACAGACCTCAAAAATTTGGGTCATGAAAAAGTGATTGTACGGTAATGAGTGAATTTTATTCTATTAGGTCACTGATTTCAAATATGACATCCATTTTTCTCAGTCACACAAGAGATTTTCACCAATTGGGCTTTAACATACAGACAGAAAAGCCTCTGTTTTTCTAGTTTAGGAGAAAAAAGTCTTCTCAAAATATCTGTAAGTTTACCCATTACAAACGAGTTTATGCTTCAAACAAAATTTGGGTTATGAAAATTGATTGTACAGTAATGAGTGTTTTTTATTCTATTAAGTGCTCTGATTTCAAACATGACATCCATTTTTCTCAATCACATAAAGAGATTTTCACCAATTGGGCTTTAACATATAGGCAGCAATTGTTTCTCGCTATTATTACTGACCCACGCAAAGCCGGGTATTTTTGTTAGTGCGTCATACTTGACAATTATAACTCACTCAACCTTTCATCTACATTCATCGAATTTAATCAACGAAAAGGATGAAACTTAAATTTGGAAACAGAAATTAATGTGCTCAGATGACTTGAAAAGGTCATCATTCTAAATCATTGCAAAGTAACGAGCACTACGAAAAATGCTCTCTTTATCTGAGGAAGAAGATAAATTTGGTAGAAAGTAAAAATATAACTAATGAGCCAAGGAACGGGTAAACCTTAGTTGCTGCCAATCACTGATTGAGTAACTGGTTGTAACTTATCAGTTACAACCAGCTTGTGGAAGTTTTTGCTGTACTCTTTCTGTCCTGATATAGTATCAGTTGATTTATATCTTGTCAGTAATTAAACCTGCTGTTCTTTTGGTCGATGATGAATCTTTTACTGGTTTAGTTTTAATAAAGAGATTTTTCACTGAAATGGGGGTAAATAAATGACGAAAATTTTACCTTGTAAGTATGGCTAGTTCAGTTTTAGATCCAGTGGACAGGTTTATATTTGGAAAGTTAAAAAATGTTTCTTTTATTGGAAAAAAATTTATACATAATGGAACTATAATTAAAATCTTTTAAATATATAGTATGAGTCGCTGATGGTCCTTTTTATTTATTTATTTATTTACTTATTTATTTATTTATTTATTTATTTATTTATTTATTTATTTATTTATTTATTTATTTATTTATTTATTTATTTATTTTTCTTCTGTATTTTATTTTTCTTCTTTATTTTATTTTACTTTTATTTTATTTATTTTTTTTTTTGAGCTAAACTTCATATCGCACGTTGTCGCCTGGAGTACACTCGAAGAAAGACGAAATGGACGAGCTGATGTGTGCATCACATGACTTCCTTTTACACCACTTTAATGTTATTTCCCCATTGTTGCAATTTTAATGTGATTCAGTAGTGAACTCTCTTAATATCACCAACAATGGCCAAACTGAAACCAGATTTAAAAATAAAAAAAGGAGCCAAATTTGTTGCCAAGTTGGCGACAAAACTTGGCGACCAAAAGACTGGCAATATATCGCCAAGTGCCCTCCAAATTATAACACCACTTGAGTTTGCATCGAAATTAACAATGATTTCCCCCCAAAAAGGTGCAAAAGACCCCTTTAGAAACACCCGAATGGACCCAAAAAAAGAGGTGCACACCTAGACCGCACTAGGAGTCTACATACCAAATTTCAACTTTGTAGGACATACCGTTCTTGAGTTATGCGACATATATACGCACGGTTTCGCTTGTTTCACGTAAAACGTGCCAATCGTTCGTCGTTGCTGAGTCACGTGACTTAGGGTCTTTGGGTCAGCTTTTGCTAAGCCAATGATTGGACTTACTACCTCCATTTTAATTCTTACTCTATGGTATTAACTGGGGAAACTTAATCTGGTTTGTCGTTTCAATATACTACCTGGCGAACCAACGATCAGATTGTCGATATCTTTGAATGACGAGGCCATAGCGACTGTTTAAGTGTCCATTCCAAGCTAATTTTTTTTCGAGTTTTTACTTTTTATGTCCCCAAACTTTAAGACCTTATATTTCAGTAACAGAGGAACGAGGGCAGATTATTTGTGAGTTAAAAAACATGTTTCACTATGCTTCTTCACGTATGGTTTCCTGTTTAGCAAACTGATAAAGAATAAAACGATATTTTAAAATGATAACGATTTATTGGCATATGAATTTAGCCCTGGAACTACAAACCCATTTTTTTTATCTGTAAACTACAAACTATGGTACATATTTACCTAATGAGTTTTTCGCTCCTAAAATTGTTCTGAAAGCTGTAATCTGACTCATAAATACATGATTTTTCTTAATGTTTTTCCATGCCGAAAAGAATGGTGAAGAGCGAATTCAATTTGATCTATGTTTAGCTGGTGAAAATAAGATTTGAATTGCTAAACTGGATGAAAACCTGATAAAAAAAACGAGCTAATGTGTGCATCACATGACTTCCTTTTACTCCAATTTAATGTCATGTTCTCATTATTGGTAGTTTTAATATGGTTCAATAGTTTACTCTCTAAATATCATCAACAGTGGTCAAATTAAAACCAGATTTCAAAAAAAAAAATTTTTTTAAACTGCCAAATTTGTCACCAAGTTGGCGACAAAACATGGCGACCGAAAGACAGGCGATATATCGCCAAGTGCCCGCCAAATTATAACACCACGTGAGTTTACATCGAAATTAACAATGATTTCCCCCCAAAAAGGGGCAAAAAAAAACCTTTGGAAATGCCCGAATGTAACCAAAAGGAGAGGTGCACAACTAGACCCCACTAGGAGTCTACGTACCAAATTTCAATTTTCTAGGACATTCCGTTCTTGAGTTATGCGACATACATACACACATACGCACATACAGACGTCACGAAAAAACTCGTTGTATTTAACTCGGGGATTGTCAAAATGGATATTTCGGGTATCTGTACGTTCCTAGGCACTTATCTACGTGTGGTAGGGTTGAAAAAAAACTCAACATACATTTGGGAGTGAGCAAAATGGAAATTAAGGCCGATTTTCGGGTGAAAATTTTTTCGCGAATACAATACTTCCTTTTTGTAAAAGGAAGTGAAAAGCTGAAATCCAAGTTCATCTAAGGTAGATATCTACCTCAGATTGTAGTTCTAGGCTTAATAACTTATTGTAATTAGTAAAACCTTTTAAACTTCTTTTCTCACATTTTATTTTCCCTTTACGAATGAATGAAGCAGCGTTTGTTACTCTTTTAAAATATAGAAACTGTATATCAAAAGTGATGTGTTAAGTTTGTGAAAAACATGAGTGTCATAAACGCTCTACAAAGCAAAGGAGTTGCAGAATATTACTAAAAATTTATAGTGCTCTCCATTTTAGTACGAATGGAAATGAACATAGATATCATAAAAAAATTGATGCATGTGCGGATGTAACAATAAAATTGTTTAGTTTGGCAGACCAAGTTGTGTTAGTATTTTACCAGAAGACCAATAAATACTGAAATGCATTAGTATTGACAGTAAAAGTTAAATGCATCAAACTCTTTGTTCCATCTTTTTTTTTTTTTTTTTTTTTTTTTGCACATAAAGAAGAAAAACTGTTGGTAAACAAATATAAATTTCTTATTGTTTTTAAATTTTTAAATATTTTTTGCTAAGAAGTATTATTTGCATTATTAAAATATAGTTTTAAAATCATACAGTTTCACAGAAATAAAAATGTATTTCGTTTTGAATCCTTGTATTGAATTACTGGTGATATCCGCACGGCTTTGCCCGTAATAGAAAAATTAAAAGGTCTTTTGGTTCGCCTGTGTATTTACAAATAATGTATGGTGAATTTTCTCGCCAATTGGCTTTTACACATGTTACGGTTCCACGTTATGATAATTTCGTATCTCGCCAATTGGCTTGTGCTCATGTTACGGTTCCACGTTATGATAATTTCGTAATTTGCTCGTCTATCTTATGATAATTTTGTTCTTAAAATTGGAATAGAAAAAAAACCACATCGAATTTTCAAAAAATCGCTTCGAAGTGCACACCCCCATGCTACAAACTAACTTTGTGCCAAATTTCATGAAAGTCGGCCGAACGGTCTAGACGCTATGAGCGTCTTAGAGATCCTGACAGACAGAGATCCTGAGAGACAGAGAGACTTTCAGCTTTATTATTAGTAAAGATAATGCTATTAATGTGGAAGTGACAGATAATTTCAATGGAACTAACTAAATCGGAATATCTAGCATATCAAATGACTTGTTTTAGTCAATATGACGATGATAACAAACAGCATCTACCTTGTTTCCTATCTTTTAGTGTTTTTTGCCGTAGTCGGGTTTCCCTTTTTTTTTACTTTTTACCACACATGGGCTCCACTTTCATGAAAAGCTCTTGCTATTCTGATATTATTTGGGTGGCGGTGGTCTTTAGCGGGCACACTGCATATCTCAGCGATCCCAACTCAATTCTCGTTTTTAAAGGGTGTCCCAAAATTAACGCAAGATTTGAATTTGCCAATATTTTTGCATAAATTGTTGGCCGCCATGAAAAAAACGAGCTGACGTGTGCATCACATGACTCCCTTTTACTCCACTTTAATGTCATTTCGCCCATTATTGGCAATTTTAATGTGATTCAATTGTTTACTCTCTAAATATCACCAACAGTAGCCAAATTGAAACCAGATTTAAAAAAAAAAAAAAACACCGCCAAGTTGGCGACAAAACTTGGCGATTAAAAGACTGGCGATATGTCGCCAAGTGTCCGACAAATTATAACACAACTTGAGTTTGCATCGAAATTAACAATGATTTCTCCCCAAAAAGGGGCAAAAGATCCCATTAGGAACATCCGAATGCAACCAAAAGGGAAGGTGCACAACTTTGTTATTAACTCGGGGGACGTCAAAATTGATATTTTAGGTGTCTGTAAGTTCCTAGGCCACCACGTGTGGTCGAGTCGAAAAAAAAATTCAACATTCATTCGGGGGTGAGAAAAATGGAAATTAAGGCCGATTTTTGAGTGAAATTTTTTTTGAGAAAACAATACTTCCTTTTTTGTAAAAGGAAGTAAAAATTGTCATCTGCGAGTTTAGGGTTATGGGGAGTGCTATGCTACCACACAGCCAGCGAAACAATTCAATTGCTGCATGAGGCATTTCCTGGTCGTGTACTCACTCGTTTCGGTGATCAGAATTGGCATCCTAGATCGTGAGATTTAAAATTATTAGATTTCTTCTAACGGGGTTATTTGTAGTCAAAGGTCTATGTCAACATGCACCACAACCACCTGTGCATTACCTTGTTGCGATATCAAGCGCCAATAACAGTAACTGCTTGACCAGCCTCAACTTTCATTAATTTTTGAAATAATTGTTCAATAATGAAAACGCGTTATTGTGTGTGTGTGTGTGTGTGTGTCGTATAACACTCCATTTTTAATAACCCTAAACTCTCAGTTGTCAAATTGTTCTTTTTTAAGAGTCGCCATAATCTTACTGCAAAACTGCCGCAAATTCAAATCTTGCGTTATAATTTTGGGACACACTTTAGATTCTACTCAGAACAGAAATTTAATTTTTAAATTTATGTTTTGTGTGTGTATGTAAAAGAAATTTTTCTTTATTATTTATAATATTATTTTCCGAAATTCACTATATCATTAAAAGAGAAATTTAAAATGTAAATATTTTTCCATTTTCTGTTTAGTCATGCTCCTGATCATTTTCGTACTTAATGAATACTATAAGATTCCCTTGAAAAAGTTCAACACCATAACGACCTTCAGAGGGAACAATAACGAAGGATAATGATTTTTTGCGAGAAATAAAAGCAGGGGGAGCGAAGTATGAGAAAATTTTAATACGAAAGTCTCGTCTTTAAAGCAAGAAAAGTTATTTTTTAAAATTCAATTTGATTCTTCTTTGTGCGAAATAACTCCGCCAAAGTAATCAAGAACCTTTATTATTCACAAAACTCGACATCTGAGATACGAATATTTTAATGCAATTTCACCTCCAGTTAAGTGAACCGAAAAGCCTTTGCAACCTAATACCTTTTCTGCGAAAAAATAATGAGTCGGAGAAGGCTTTATCTAATTTTATTTTTAAACCTTAACGAGCTAACTCATTATCTTTATGGATTCTTTGATCCACTTTTCATCGCCTAGATGGAACGCATTGATGTCATTATTTAAAATATTTAATATTCATTAAGTTTCAAATCCAGTAAACTCGTTTAAGACTTTGAGTTTTATTATTAACACTAAAACTACTTTGGTATAGGGTTGAAAGCTTATAAAAGTTTATCTAGTACGACCGAAATTGTTTGAACTGAGTTCTAGATTGTTCTGGAGAATAGCTCTATTATGTGCAGTAATTGGAACGAATGCTTACAGAATGAAATCTTTGACTGAAGACGAATACAGTTACATTTTATTATGTTTCTAATAATAAGAATTACCGTCAGATTTATGTAACGAATATTATACATAAATGACATTGAAATGTTCAACAAAGGTCACTTTCCAAGATTCGTTTTTCAAATTTGTTTGTATTCATGAAGAAACTTATCATATTCATTCCAAACCAGTGAGAACATTAAAGAAAATCAAAGTGTGAAACCCTTTAGCTTACCAAGAAACAATATGAAAAACATCTGAATAAGTAGCAATAGAAAGAGCATGCAAGAAACCAAACGAGTAGGGTCATATCTCCATTCGTAACTGTGAAAAACAAAATTTGAATTCAAGACGTCAAAATTCAAATTAATGCTGAATTCTAACTGTTTGAAATTGTTCCCTTTTTTATTTTTTTTTTTCTTTCTTTGTCAACATCTCGGTGTGTTTACTGAAATTCAAGCTTAAAGCAGCTAATAAAATAACGGAAGGTAAGAGAGAATTCAAATAAACAAACTTCTTTCGTCAGGTAAACATTTTTTTAAAAAATGTACAGTAGACCTTCGTTTTACGCGGGGGTTACGTTCTACGGAAATGCCGCGTAAATCGAAACCGCGTAAATTGAGACCTAATACTAGTGTTAAAATAGGAGTTTGGTTCCTTAGATAACAAAATACTTCATTCTAGTGATGACTAATTGAATAATAAACTTAATGTGTACTTATATCGACTTTTATGCACAACATGCATAAAGAAAACATAAATTAATTTCGTGTCCTATTTATAAAGAGGAACTGGCTATGATAGTTTTTTGGCAGTCATTAAGAATTTTTCTCTGTAATTCTTTGCAGAACATTAACGCATCCATGATTACTTGCGTCATTTCCAGGATAAAATCTTCCTTCACTAACAAATCAGAAAGATCCTTTCTATTGTCTAAGAATGGCTCAAAATTTTCGATGTGAACGTTTTTGGTTGTTCATCACCGACGTCGGTATCCTCGTTGATTTTGGCCTCCTTTGTCACTCCTAAAAGCTCTTCTTTCAGTGAGTTCTGAACTGTGTGAGATTAATAACTTTACTTCTGGAAAGAGCTTTGGAACCAATCGCATAAAATGTTTCCAGTGGCCCAAGCTCGATTATTAGCACGCCAAAATGCAGCTGATTACGCGTAATCTGCAATCTTGAGGAGTTTGGATTGAAAGAGAGGAAAATTTCATCTGTTTGCTTTGCCGCATCCGCGTATCACCGAAACTCATCCGCGTAAAATAAAATAAACGTGTCAAATCTTAAACCGCGTGTAATCGAAACGGCGTAAAATAAACCTGCGTAAAACGAGGGTTAATTGTATTCAACTTTTTCTGATATTTAGGCGAGCCAAGATCTCGTTTATAACAAGTAAGTATCATGAACCCTTCACGTTCGTTATACACGAGTTCGATTGTGTGTATATAGTGTATAGAGTGTTCCGCTTTAACCTGCAATATCTCTATTTTCGCAACCGTTACTCCTAGACTTCCAATTGCAAAAATATTCAAAATCAGATGCAGAGTTAAAATATTGAAGGTTTTAAGCGCAAATAAAAATGAGTCAAGAAATACAAAATTTAACTTTTTATACGGGCCCTAGGCCCCCTAACTTATGTTTAGGGAAATATTTCCCATTGCAAAACATTACTAACACAAAACACTTGACATTTGTGTGACCAAAACTCAAGGAGGTATTCGAGTTCGAAGTTTTACGGGACCAGACAGAAGATGAGATTGGAACTTACCGCACTTTCAAAAGAAAATAACAGCGAAGTAAAAAACCAAAGTATTTATATTTTTCATTGCTGTTCAAAAATAAATGCAAATGTTATACTCTGATACTCAAGAAAAAAAAACTACAAAACCTCGAAGAATTTGAAAAACAACACACTATGCACACAAAAATGTAAAAAAAAGCATTTGTTAACCACTATATTTTCCCCCAAAAAGTGCTATTGACGGCGAGTGTAAAATGGTGTAAGTCACGAAACGCTGCGTTTCATAGCTCGGTGAATATTGGTCGTACTTATGTCAAACTGTTTGTGTTGAGATTATTTTTCTATAGAGATTATTTCCCTAAATATAAGTTAGAGGACCTAGGGCCCTTATAAAAAATTAAATTTTGTACTCTTTGACTCATATTGATTTTCGCTTCAAATTTTCAATATCTTAACTCTGCATCTAATTTTGAACATATTTGCAATTGCAAGTAGTCATCAAGGACTAACGAACACGAAAACAGAGGTTTTGCAGGATAAACCAGAACACCCTGTAAATGTATATATCATACATATAAACTATACAGACATACATACATGATTACATACAACCAGTAAGCTCAGAAAATACTTACCACTTGAATAAGCACGTGATTAATTGTCTTTGTAAGTTTCCCAATAAATACAATCGCAGAAATTTCCAAATTCATCGTGTCTCTTCGAAACTGACATCAACATTTCTATTTTAAAACAACTGTTTTAACGATTTGTGACGAAACCGGCTGCCGAGTTGAATTTTTACATTCTAAAGAATGTAGTGACTTTTTTTCCCCATTGATAAAATTATTCCAAGCAGTCGAACTGTCGGACAGTTGAATGAAAATGTTAAAATTGAAGAATGGAAAAACTGTAACAGTCAAAACCAGATGTCTTCGAAATAAAATCTAAACAAGGGCTGTCTGAAAGTTCTTTTTAAAGATATCCTTGCCGTGCAATTTTGAGCAATAATTTATATCGAAAGCAAATGTTTTCCTAATTCTTTTACTTTCTTCTGGGGAAATGTGAATTTAATTTTCCGCTCATTCTGTTTTTTTTTTTTTCCCCTTTTCTTTTCTTCTGTTTTTATAGATGTTGAAAAAAAAAAATATTTAATTTAGTTCACTTCTACTTTAAATTTGTGTCAGATTTTTAATTTAGATAAATTTTGCAAGAATAAAATTTGCTGACATTAAAAGTTTTTTTTTTTTTTTGGCTAGACTTTATGGTTGATATTTGTCTTGTTATTTTAGCTCAATATGGTAGAGATTAGTGAAATGTTAATGACAGGCTTTTGACTATTTTTTAATTTGCTCTTCCACTCTCTTTATTTTCCAAACTTAAACTCCAATTTTCACCACCAATGTTCTTTCTATTGTAATTATCCTTTTCATAACTTTATTTTCGCGGTTGTTTCAACTTTTAACCGAGGTCTAGTGCAACTCAACTCGGCTAAAATTACCCTATTAGCAGGATGCGAACTATGATTTCGCCCTTTATTAACGTTTGAAAACCCCCTAAAATCCTTCATGAGTGCCAAAATATCGCCCGGCCAAATTTGACTAGGATCCGACGGAAATTGCGGATTTTTATAAAGAGAACATACCAGGGTTCGTACTCAATTTCAGAAATAAAATGAAGGAGTTTTGAAGGAGTAAAATGAGATTTTGAAGGAGTAATAACGGGCTGTCATTAAATGATGTTGCACTTTTTTTTCAACATCTTTGACCCCCTACCCCTTTTGTCACACTTCACCTTACTCCTCCTCTTGTCACATGTCATATTTTTTATAATCATATTGATATAATAACTGTATGGTGTCACTTATTGTCACGCTCTCTCTTACCCTTGTCACAATTTCATGAACCCGTCTCCCCTTCAAAGCATTGCCCTTTTTACAACATCATAACTGCAATTTACTAAACAATTGTTCTTTTAAACACAATTACTTAATGTAGTACATCTTCTTATGTATTTTTGAATAGTTAAATAATGATTAGAGAACCTGACTTATGTTGATCAGAGTGTGGTGGAAAAAAAACAACATAATCATAAAACTTGAAAAAATAGCCAAGCACCATTTAAGCATGATTTATTTCACTTATGAAATGTCTTTGTCATATAACAATATTTTCAACTTCAACTTTTATGACTTCTATGATCAATTTGTAAATCAAATCTTTATGAAAAAAAAAATACACGAAATTACTACATTAAATTCGCCCTTATACCTTCACTAAGGAAGATTATGTGGTCTTAAACTAAAAAAGAAGGAGTTTTGAAGGAGTCTGAAGGGCCTTTCGGAAAAATTTCTTAAATGAAGGAGTATTAGAGGAGTTTTGAAGGAGCGTACGAACCCTGACGTACACACAAACACATATCTGTGTTCAGTGCCCTTGGTAAGCATTCGCCACATACTTTAAAATCGTAATTCCGCGAAAGAAACTCTAATTTGGCGAAAGTATTGGCGTACAGAAAATTCTCCAAATTTTCCACGGAAAAAATTATTTCACTCGAGTTTCAAAATTATCTAACTGAATTATCTAACTTACTAAATTAAGTATCAAAAGACTCCGAAAAATTCCGCAATGCAACAAAACGTACAACCAAATTGAAATTACTGCCCATCGTGAGAAAAGTTGGTTGTACTATAATGAAAATTAAATGCCTTGGTATATTACTATTAAGTAAGTATATACTGCATTTCAGTAAGTGTTTCCATTATAAAACTATACTTCTTCCTTTCAGTTTATTTAAGTAAGTGTGTACTGCATATAAGTAAGAGTTTTCATTATTAAACAATACTTCATCCTTTCAGTTTAGTTTTCTAAAAAAAATTCACCATCACAATTTATTAAAATTAGTTTTTGGCAAATACTTTTAAAATTTGGCTAATTTGCTAGCTAACTATTTGAAATTCCTAAAGCGGGCCCTTGTATTCTCTGCTTTATTAATATAGATATACGTCAGAATACCTTAACATACCAACATAAAAGAGAGTTTCCCAGTCTACAGCGGAAGACACAAATGCTGAAATCCGTCTTCTTCGGACCAAAGAAACATATCTCTTTTTCATTTCATGACAAATGATTAAGTTGTTTTCAGGGCTTTATCTCAGAGAAAAGAGCTTGCCAATTTTTTGCCATTTTTTCCACCGTCGAATACACGCTTCAGAAACAAAAGGATGGAAATCTTCATCTCTGCTCTTGTCAGACAACGATTGCGGAAGTTAATGGAGCGTGGATGATTACGTCAAGCATACTTGCGGAGCAATCTTTCCTGTATGTAACGGAAGAGATAAACGGAACAACAAAGGAGAACGTTCGTGTGGGACTGCGAGAGACGGAAATATTGCAGCTAACTCATTTCAGGAGCAAAGAAGAGGTTGATAACTCAGCTGTATCATTCTTAATTTTGATACTTTTGCAGAATCTTTTGAAACCTTGCTGGAAGAATAATCTAATAAGCATTAAGTATTTAGAAGAAATGGAGGAAAAGCAGTTCCGTTGTGTGGAAGATTTGGTTTTTTTTTTTTTTCAGAATAATGCTTAAAACGCAGGGAAAAAAGGTTTTTTTTCTGCTTTTAGTCAAGATAAAGTTTTAAATCGCCTTAAAGGGAGCATTTCTTTATCTTCTTTATCTTTACTAATAATAAAGCTCAAAATCTCTCTGTCTGTAGGATGTCTGGATCTCTGTGACGCACACAGCGCCTAGACCGTTCAGACGATTTTCATGAAATTTGGCACAAAGTTAGTTTGTAGCATGGGAGTGTGGACCTCAAAGCGATTTTTCGAAAATTCGATTTTGTTCTTTTTCTATTTTAATTTTTAGAACATTTTCCTGAGCAAAATTATCATAAGATGGACGAGTAAATTACGAAATTATCATGACGTGTAATGGGAGAGCGAATGAACATAGCCAATTGGCGAGAAATTCGTCGTCCATTATTTGTAAATATACAGGCGAACCGAATGCCCTATTAATTTTCAACAACGAGCAAAGGCGTGCGGGTACCACTAGTTACTAATAATAAAGCTGAAAGTCTGTCTGGATATCTGGATCTCTCTGTCTGTCTGGATCTCTGTGACGCGCCACAGCGCGTGAACCGTTCGGCCGGTTTTCATGAAATTTGGCACAAAGTTAGTTTGTAGCATGGGGGTGTGCACCTTGAAGCGATTTTTTGAAAATTCGATTTTTTTCTCTTTCTATTCCAATTTTAAGAAAATTTTACCGAACAAAGTATCACAACGTGGAACAGTAAATTACGAAATTATCATAACGTGAAACCGTAACATTGGCGAGCAAATGATCATAGCAAATTGGCGAGAAATTCGTCATCCATTATTTAAATATACAGCAGAACCAAATGACCTTTTAATGTTTCAACTACGGGCAAAGCCGTGCGGGTGCCACTAGTACAAAATAAATGCAACAAATGTGGCTTAATGTAGTGAGTCGGAAATTCCGATAACACTCATATACAGTGTACTCTGAAGGTGGTCAATACCAGCTTGGAGCTACCCATCACAGCCGGCCGCCTTGCCTAGTGGTCAGTGAAGTCTAACTGTGATGGGGAGATATCGGGTTCGAACCCTGGTTCGGGCATGGATGTACTTTCTCTCTCCTGTCCTTGTCCTTTCTTTGTGTGAATGGATTGTTATGCAGTGAATGGTTGCCTAACCTATAAACGGATCTTTATGGCATGAGTGTACAGTGGAAGTCTGACTTCACACTGAATTACGACGCAGAAGGAAAAGTGAAGCAGCACACCTCAAATATCCAGCCTAGCTGGCACGTACCAGGAACTAACCATATTTCCATCTGGTGAGGAACAGATTAAAAATTCTACCTGTACTGTCCAACCACGGATTGCATGGAATTTTTAAACGTCCAGATAAGACGACTTTATGTGAATAAATGGGAAAATTAAAAAATTGATGCGCGTATTCCTCTCATTTGAATGAGACTCTACTTCTGCAAAAGCTGGCATCGGTAAAAAATCATAGATTCGTCCATTTCCGGCTGTAAAACGGATGTTTGTCTTTCCATACAATCCATGGTCAGACAGTAATGATCCACTTTTCGCTTGAAGCATAGGGATAGCTTGTTTGAAAATAATGAACTAGATGTTTGGTCAACAGGCTCTGAAAAGAGCATCAAAACCCTCCATAAATGTTTGAATGTTTTTGATTTAATTTGTACACTAGAAAATCACCCGTCAAGGTATGACGGGTGAAAAATAATTCTACATTCGAACGAAGCAACTGCCTGTTTGGTGATATTTTGATCGTTGAAATTTTAACCTTAACTCCTGTGAATTAACCCTAAAATCCAGTAGATAGCGTTCATTGTCGACCACTTTTTCGTTCCTTCATTCCCCTGAAATGACGCAGTCTTACCAGTAAAACAGTTAAGTTGCCGGATCCAGTTCAGCCTTGTCAAAATAAAACATTTCCCTGCATGTCAAACTTTGCCAGATAATAATATCAAATTTGTTTCATTGTTGGTGAAGTCAGAGCGTTACTCGATCAGTGATATTCGCTTTTATATATATGAGGATGACACTTCAAGCTTTTTCTTCACGCTTCTATTCATATTTGTCATTTCACATTATTTTAATTTTTCTCCTCGTCATTGTTCTTTTTATCTTAGGTAAGAGAAGACGGAAAAATGCATACATAAAATAAAAACAAATATGTATCATATTTAACTTTTTAATTAATAAAATGCTACTCCATTTCCTTTGTTGACAAACTGTTGATCAATTTTGCTCTTAGAGAAAGAAAGTACAGTCTGCGAAATTCAATTAGCAAATTGCTTACCACTATATTCCCTACCCATTTTAGTTCGATAATAGAAATAATGTATCATTTCTGCATTTAAGAAAGAAAGTATAGTTCGCGATTGTTTCGAAACCTAATTATTTTTCAGACTTATATTTTCAACGCATCACAAAGCCCAGCCAAATTTTACCAATTAATTCATTGCTTCACAGAACAGCAAGCCAATCGAATTCCTCTAAATGTAACAGTTTTAATCGATTGCATTTAATGCAGTATTAACACTCACTAGCTTAATAACTTTCTATTTAATCTAGTTTCCTAAAAGTGTTGCCACTAACTTTCATTAAAAACTTTTAACTAAGCACCGGAAAAATAAATTGGACAATGCTGCCATATAAGGGATGTTGTTATTGTTCCTCAGGGATAGAACGCACATAAAGATGCAAATGAATTCGATAATTCGATAAGATTTCCTAGGCTAATATACGACAAGAATCCATTGTAATGTATGCAACAGAAAGCAAGTCATTAATTGTGTTAATGGAATACGTGAACAACACTTAAGTTAGAAAGACAAGGGAAAGTTCTATTGTTTGATGGGCTACTTGAATATAAGAGACAAGACTCTTGGATCTCTGGGGGTTTAAAACATGTGTGAATTTGCATTTCCCCCGTACTCAACAAGAAAAATTACACGAGTTTTCTGTGTTCTGAATTTTTAATGGAAGATTTTGTGAACACTATGCGGTGTTCGTTAGAAGAGATTGTACATTATGAGCTATGAAAGAGAGTTGTGTGATTTAATTGTACGGCGGAAATCGATTCTTTCTTACGTACCTAATATTTAAGCTTGCGTGTTTTTAATTACGATGACCTTGAATTGTTTTCTCCCATTCAAACCTCAAGCTGAGAACTATGCAAAGTATTTAGCGCAAATATAAAGAGTAAACTAACGCAATAACTCTAACTAACTAATGTATTACTCAATAACCATCGATTTCTATAAATAGAGCTATTTGAACACGAAATAAGTCTAGTAATTAACTTTGCCTGCTCAATGACTTAATTAATAGTATTCCTACTAATGAAGACGACTCAAAAGAAGACTAAAACGACTTGAGAAGTGGTGATGAGGATGAAATTGATGAATTCCAGTTTCAAATGCAGATACATTGTGCGCCATTGTCTTTGATGGTTCTTTCATCGTTCACATAAGACAACCTAGGACCGAAATATTTTTGAGGGAGTATCTGATTTCTTTTCAGGATTTTATTGCTTCCGACTGAAAGAGACTGAAAGTAAAAAGAACTGGTGCACCTACAACGAAGCACTAAGGCACATGCACAAAACATATCAGACGAACAGGACAATTATATCATTTTAGAGAAAATGGTTTGCTTCCAAAGAACTGGTTCAGTTTCCTAGAGAATGCAGATAAGGGGGCATAATTGTTTTCCATGATTGCATTAGCTATATCATCGTGTTTTGCTCTTAATGACGTGACGGTTATTTCCGCGAAAGAGACTGGCATTCTTTCATACAACAATGATTTGAAGACGTCTCTTGTGCCATCAAATCATGAGGAAGCTGATTGTAGGATCTTTGCACATATTTTGGATGCTACAGAAAGAGAGCACTGGAGCATAATGCGTAAGAACTGATGACAATGGCACTGTCATTTTAGGTATATCATACTTCCATGAGCTGTACAAAAAGGGAATAAAGATGAAGGGGCTTGACTTTGGAGCTGGAAAACACTTTCGACTTAAATACTAGTCCAAGACTTAGCGAACAAATTCGGTCAGCAAAAATCAGTTGCTATAAGAGGGCCGCATTCATTCTCAGGATGTGACACCACCATTTTTCCGCAAGTCGGGGAAAAGTGACGACATGTAAAAGATGGAAATACAGTCCTGATGTTATTTGGTGCACTCTCATATTTGTCCCAACCTCAAAAAAAAAGAAAGATATACCTGATAAAAATTTCATATTCTTGAATGATTCGTCAAAATTTGCTACTCTTCTTCATGTAACTTGCCGTCTGTAAATGAGGCAAGAAAATGTTTTTGCACCAGCAAATGAAGATCAATGTTTAACTTACCATCCACAGCTGAAGCCCTTACGCAACTTATAAGGTGCTTATCAAGGTGGACATCAGTGGGGTAGTATGTCTAAAAATTTAGCCAACTGTAACAAAAAAAACCCAATTCATTATTCGAGTATTGCAGTAATTGATGAGATGCAACGTTCCTACTTGCTAGAGTTGCCCGAAGTTTCAACTTTAAGCGAATTTATGTCATGCAAGTGTAAAGAAAACTGTCCTCAAAAAACTTTTAGGTGCTTCAAAAATGGACTTTTTTGCACACCGATGTGCAAATACTGCAATGGAAATTATCATGTATATTTTCTGCGTGTAAATTACTTGTAAGTTTAAACGATTTTAATTACCTTCTATATAATTATCGTATTGTACTAATAAATAAACCCCCTAATAAATTTCGAGTGAATAGTCCGATTTGAACATTTTTTTTTTCGAAAGATCTCAGCGAGGACACCTCATTCCCATAGTTCATTTTTTGATTTGAACAATTTTTCGTTCAATTTTGAACGGTTCAAAGGGCTTAACATTAGCATCTATGGGAAAATTCCAGGCAAATACAAATCCTGAACTTAGAGACGAATCGGCTTCAAACAAACTTTGTAGGAAAAATCTTTTGAAGAAGAATATGTATAGAAAATGTTCTTTTGATTTGAATATTTTTTGTTTAATTTTGAAGAGTTCAAATCCTTTAACATTAGCGCTTACGGGGAAACTAAAATTCAATATAAATCCCAAACTTAAAGACGGATTTACTTCAAACAAATTTTGTTGGAAATTAGCTCTCGATTACTAACTCCCGACTCCGACTCCTAGAATTTTAGGGCAGTCGACTTCGACTACAACTCCTGATCCCGAAAATTACACTAGTCTACAAAAAAAGAGCTTTTTGTCTGAATCCTGGTTTTAAATAGCCAATTCCTACTAATTTTGGGTCGAGAAAAACGAATACGGTAGTGGATTTTTTTTAAAATTATCTCTTGTTTTCAAGATACATAAAAGTCTGCTGGAGAAAGATGCACAGCAACCACACATTAATTTAAAGGTAACGTTGTAAAGGAAAAAAAATCCTGTGCAATAAATGTTATTAAATAGGTCTTGTTTTGTTAAATAATGCTTATTTTTCGGAAAACGGTGTCCGCTTTTGGCTTATTGCTGTAAACGCTTCGTTTTCGATTGCTTTTTGTACGTCAAAGAAGGACCATCTCTTGTAATAGTTCAGCAGCATTTGGTGAGCATTAACTCAGCCCAATGACCCTGATATCTGCATTCCATTGTAAAGATATCTTGGTGAGACTTTTCCTCATGCTCACTGCTCATAGCCTTAGTTTTTTAACAAACTATCCTAGAAGAAGTGAAAAAAATAATAGAGCTTCAGAGATACTGGCATTCATCAATGGTCACAATCAGGGATTGTTTGACCAACTGTTTTTAGCTCTCGTCCTCTCTGCTGCTTAGAAATATGTACAATATACTCTCAAAGGCTTCCTGGCTGTTTTTTTTTTCTTCCCTCGCAATATTTTTCTCTTCAAAAACACCGATTTTCATCATTTCGCGCATTTGAAGGGCCGTTAAAAATTCTCTCCTTAACCTTAGCTTCAATATATCTTGGAAATTTTCCTCTAAGGTATTGGAAAATTGTCTTTGTTCACAGCTTTCACGAAGTTCTTCATTATTCCCAGCAGAATGAACATGGGTGGAAGCAGAAATGGGTGGATCTACCTAGAACTCCAAATTTTGGCTGATTTTGGGCATTTTCTCTTCCCATAATTCAAATTTCTTGTATTCCATTTCGGTTTTCATGTCGTGAGATTTTCTATCCCAACCTAGGGTCGAAGTTTCGAGGACAGTCAGTCTCTTGGGGGGGGGGGGGGTGTTTCTATCTGCCGGGAAAAAAGAGCATTAGTGAGAATTCACTAGTGATGTTCCGGATATCTGTATCCGTATCCGTATCCGCGGATATCCGAGGGAAAATAAAGATCTGTATCCGTATCCGTATCCGTTACTTTTTTGACGGATCTGAAACGGATCTTTTCTATTTTAAAAATTTTTAAATATTTGAATAAAAGATTCTTAAATTCCGTTTAAATTAGGTTTTATTCCCTATTTAAACTGTAAGGTATCATTTTAGAATCCAACAGCCCTCTGAGACATGTTTTTCTTTTAATTTTTAGTTTAATATTATTTTTTGTTATTGATATGGGGTTTCTGTTTTTCTTCATTTTGGTTTTTCCCGGAATCCTTCAAAAAACGTCAGACAAAAGTCTCTATTTACTGTTTGTAAAGGTGTTCCCGGCTCTGTTATTCCGTCGATAGGAGTAATTGGGTTTAATGTGTCAGCGCTGCATTTATGCTGAAATAAAATGCGAAAAATTATTTTTAGCCTATCTAGTAGCAGCTTTACATTCTTGCTCCTGTATTCTATATCTACCGAGCAAGCTAGAAATGATTTTTCGCATTCTATTTAAGCATTAATGCTGCGCCGACCCGTTCTTCCAACTCTCCATCAATTTTAATGGAATTTTAATGGAGATTTCTTCAAAGAGTAAATCATAGTCTTTATTATATTTTCGCCGTAAATGACATTTTTGAAGAAAAAGTGTTTTTAATTGACGAGAATACCTTGCGTAATAAATTTTACACTTAGATAGTTGAATTGGGAAAAAATATTTTGAGATCCGTATTCCGTATCCGCGGATCTTGACCCTAATGATCCGTATCCGTATACGCGGATCTACTTTTTTAACGATCAGGCACATCACTGAAATTCACTATCCTAGTTGGTCCAGTATCTTGAAAACTAGAGGTAGTCTCAACTTTTTATGGTGATTTTCGTGTTTTGCGAGGCAAAATACTTCGGAAATAACTATTTTTGAGCTGGCTGCATTGTTGGTGTTGACTAGTGTGTGTTATAAGAACTTCGTATTCCCGACTTCGATTTCGACTACGTAGCTGTGGCAAAAACTTAGACACGGAGGGAAAATAACTGACTCCGACTCTTGGAAATTTAAAGACTTCGACTCTGACTCCGCAAATATTGACAGAGTCGCGGACATCAAGGGAAAATGACCGATTCCGACTCCGAGACTTTGAGTTAAAAACCTTCAACTCCAGAATCTGACTCTTTTACCCCAAAATGAGACTGTCTTCGACTCCGAAGTCATAGGTTTTACTTTAAAATAATTATTATTGATAAGATTTGCTTTTATTTTCACGCTAAAGTTTATGTATTCAGCGTTTGGCGGAGAAATTCGGAGTCTTTTATGTTTCTACATAAAGATATGCGGAGACGATTTTTTTTTTCTTTTTTTTGAGCAATCACGATTGCTTATTGCTTTTATTTGACTGTTTTTGGCGTTCCTATGATTTTATTTTCCCGCCAGCACCCTCTACAGCATCACCGTCGACCGGCTCCTCACGATGCTGCTCCTCTAGCGAAAGCCGTCTCGAGGTTGCGTCCATATCCTACACACACACGCATACATACACACACCTACATACACACACATATATATACATACATACACCTACACACACAAACACTTACACACATACGCATACATACACACACATATATATACATACATACACCTACACACACAAACACTTACACACATACGCATACATACAGACACATACACACACACACACACACAAACACACACACACAAGCACATACACACACCCACAGATACCCTCCCCCACACACACACAAACACACATACACACAAGTACCCATACACTCATGCCTGGACACAAACACACATGCCTACATACACACACACACTCGTGATTGCGAAAAACATAATTTGAATACAAGATGTTAAAATTCTCTTTTTTTTTTTTTTTTTTTTTTGATAATAAAAATATTTCTTGAAGTTGACATTTTATTGCATTTTGTTTATGTTAAAAATACATTTATACATTTTTCTAAAAAGACTTTTGGCAACAGGGTAAAAACAAACTTTTTTTTTTCTTTGACGTAATGTATTTATTTTAAGGAGTTTATTGTTTGTCATTCTCTTTTTTTCTTTTTGAAAGCGAATAAGACTTTTTTAATTGATAAAAACATATTAGCTGATATATATTTCAAAGATGCTGCTACTTAATTTGTTCTTTTATTTATTTTATTTTTTATTGTTTATTTTTTACGCATCTTTTTCTTCAAATGAGCAGGGCATTTTCTATTCCTAGAAAAAATTTCAAGTTAAAATGTTAAAAGTTATGTTTAAAATGATGTGTGATTTTCGCTAATTTAGAGAATATTGATCAGATACCAGAAAGTCGATATTGGTATAAGGGAATGTAGGCTCGAAAATCGATCTCGTTTAAACTAATCTAGGTGCTGTATTCTTCCGTAAATAACAATTCAAATGTCGGTTTCGAGTTTTGGAAAATTACTAGCTTTGTTTATGGTTTTAAAGTTCTAGTTTTATTCTTATAATTAACCAATTTTTATCAGTAAATTTTAAATCATATGTTTGGATTGTCTAATGTTTCGGATTTCTTGGGTTCTACTGTAAATAAATTGATTTTCCTTACTATAGTGTTTTAAAATACATAATAAAACATTTATCAAGCGAACTCTCAAGAAATTTTAAAGATTTTGATTAGTTTCAATTTTGTTTAAAAAGTCGAAGTTTTTATAATTATTATTAAAATTAAAATGTTTCAAGCTGTTTTAATGGCCGTTTAAACTTCAGTGAGCATAATAGAACTTCCAAAAGATGCAATGGGTATTTTTTTAAAAACAAAAAAGAAAAATAATTTTGAATTTTTGTACCAAAAATGGCCGCCAGGGGGAGGGTTGGGGGGGGGGAATGTCTCCTCTTCCAAAAATGCTTATTAATACATTGCCTACATGAATACTAAGTTTTATGATTTTATCACGAAGTGCAGTTTCCGGCCATGTTTTCTACCATAGCCCCAAAGAAAAGTGGAATTCAAACGATAGCTACTTTTTGAGCAATCACGATTGCTAATTGTTTTTTTTTCATTTGACCATCCTTGATGTTTGGTTCTTTATCAGCTTAGAAATTCAGCTCAGGAGTTATCTGCAGGTGCGGCTCTTCAAGTGCTGCGCACTGTCCCCGGAATCCGCTTATCCTGGGCGGAGGCGTCCAGGTCCTACACCCACAGATGCTCACACACGTGCCTACACACCCAGACCCACACGCGCCTTTTTACACATATGCACACACGCCTATATGCACACTCAAATCTATGCACACACACACAAACACACACACATGCCTTTACAGACGCAGACACAGCTATACACACGTAACTGACGAGGAGGAGGAGCAAGCTTTGGGGGAAAGGAGCCGTTTCTAGAAACATAGTAGGGTTCTGTCACAACTCGTGATTGAGAAACACATAATTTGAATTCCAAATTTCAGAATTAAAATTATTATTTTTTAAAATTCAATTTAGTAATTAGAATAGCAAAAATTCGGAAAAGGAGTAAATACCTATTAATAAATTATTAAGTTTGTTTAATTTTTATTTTATGTACACTCGCTCACAGCATGAGGGGTGAAAATGGTTAAACTGTTGATAACGTTATAACCTGTCTACAAAACTAGCTATTTTAGGTCCCAACAGCATCGTTGTAGACGAGTTTTACAGTATATATATTTATTGAGCAATCACGATTGCTAATTGTTTTCATTTGATCGTCCTTGATGTTTTTGGTTCCTTTTTCAACCCCACCGTCCTCTGCAGGTGCGATTCCTCCCGGTAACCACTGCTCCTGGTCGGTGGCGTCCATGTCCTACACACATGCATGCTCATACGCACTCACACACATCCACACACGCGCCTTTACACACATACACACACGCCAACGTACATACACACAGGTCTACGCACACAAGCCTACACATACATAACTATGCACACGTAACCGCCCAAGAGGAGGGACAGGAACCGTTTCTAGAAACAATAAGCGAGTGGGGTAGTAACTAATGTGTAAGGTCCTGTCGCAACTCGTGATTGCAAAAAACATAATTTGAATTCAAAATTTCAGAATTCAAATTAATTTTGAAAATTCAATTTTTTTTATTTATTTGTATTTATTTATTTTTAATTTAATTTATGTATTTATTTTTGACTTATTTATGTTTTTCTTTTTTTTTTTTTTTTGAAATACTGTGTTTATTTTCAAAAGCTTTTTTTTTTTTTTACTCTTTGCTTTTTCTTTTTGAAAATGATTAAAGATGTTTTATGGAAAAAATATATATTAGCTGCATTGTTTAAAAGATGCTACTACTTTATTCGTCCGTTCATCAAAAATATATCCATTTGAACATGATAACAATTTTTTAATAATAATTTTTATTTCAATATATTTTTGATTCACAACATGTGAATTCTTATCTCCGTGGCATGTCACACACCTGGTGTGACTGTTTATGTTGTTTAATAACTTGTTTAATTAAAATTATATATTTTTAACACGCTTTTATTAGCTTCACCTGTATGTATGTATGTATGCATGTATGTATGTATGTATGTATCTTGTAATGGAATCTTGCAGCTCAAATTTCGTCCACTTCCTGCGATCGGATTCTTTTGAAATTTGGCACGCGACCTCAGACCCGATGACAATGCAATATTCTATAATCAAATTAATTAATTAACTCTTTTAATTGTTAGTTTCCTCCAACTTTAAGCAATATTTTGGCATAAATCCAACAATGTAAAAAAGGAAAAATTTTAAAAAATACATTAAAAAATGCTCGCAAAAATTATTTCAAAATATCTACAAAAACCTTTAATTTTTCTGCATCAGACAAAATTTGTTCCCATGTTCCAAGGTAATTAGAACATGAAATATAACTGTTTTTAACTAATTTCATGCCAAAATTTAGGTGAGCCTTCAATTGGAAATTCATTGCTGATCAGACCATTGTTGAACAAAACTTTTATTCAAATGCATCTCAAATTTTCAAAGTAATATAAATATGATTTCCGCAAACATACATCGATGACTCACAGTCCATCGGGGTGCCGTTGTCTTAACTTTATGATATTACCTCGCACTCGTTTCATAAATAATTTCGTTGCCTGATAATTCTCCAACATAAGACTAAAAAACAGAAAAATAAAATAATATTTTAAAAAACTAAAAAAACACGCTTTCGTAGCAAAATGAACTAAAAAGTGAAAAATAATCTTTGGATGATAGTAGTTGACCAATCCCTTAATTTTAATGTAATACAAAAAGCGTGGGGGGCTTCTTATCAGTTGTCTTTAATTTCTTCCATTTGTTGTCCAAGCAAAAATGTAAATAGACAGCACCCCACGCTTTTTTGTATTACATTAAAATTAAGTGATTGGTCAACTACTGTCATCCAAAGATTATTTTTCACTTTTTAGTTCATTTTGCTACGAAAGCGTGTTTTTTTAGTTTTTTAAAATATTATTTTATTTTATTTATTATTTCTTTCACAAGTGTCTCAAATACTAATTTTTTAAGTATATTTATTTTTTTTAATATTGTGTTTTAGTTCGTTTTAGCAGGAAAAAGAATTATGTCAGCAATGAATTACAACCACAAAATGTCATTTCTCATTAACAGATGGTAGTAATGACATCACATTTTACTTCCCACGATCCAAGGGAGCCCCCTCGTTTATTTTCAGCCGTAAAGAAGTTGTGAGATTTTTGTTTCAAAACAAGAAGATAGATTTTGTTTCAGAAACCAAGTGTGGTTATTTGGAATTCTCACATCCGTGAACTTGAAATTCAGGGATATTAATATATAAAAAAAAAGAAGCACATATGTTTTCATATGCTTAACATGTGCAGATTATAGAAACGAAGAAAAAGTTTTCCCCCTAAAAATGTATCAATTAGGCCTATATTAATGGAAAATTCCTCACCTCCGTGACAGACCCTATCAATGTCATTATTTCGAGGGCGAAAATAAATGATAGAGGGGCGAAATACAACAATTTAAGGCAGTCTACCAAAATTATAAATTGCCAGTATATTCTCAAATTTAATAATTTAGAAGTATATTAATATTATACACTTTTTAACACACATTTGAACTAAAAGGATAACTAAAATTTGAGCAGTACTTTAATTAAGAGAGCTAAAATATTAAAGTCACACTAATCATTAAAATAGCTCATTGTTTGTACAATTAACAAAATTTCTACTTTGATATTAAATTTTTCTCTATTTTCAAACACTAAAAGTTTCTTTTTTTTTTTTAATTTTCTTGAACAAGGTATCTTTTTTAAAATTATTTTTGTTATTTATGAGTAAAATAATTGGAAGTTAGCTGGACCATTGTTCGTGGTTACTTCTAGCAGGTTGCACTTTCATGTAAGAATAGAAAAAAATAAATAAAAGGCTTTGAAATTGAAAAATATTTTCATTCAAAAGTTACACATTCTAGAGAATGGCCCATCTATTTTATCAGATAAGAGAGCACGATTTGCAGTCTTAGCTAATTTTGAGAATATTCATTGGATACTATAAAGTAGGTATTGGTATACGGAAAGGGGGATTTTTCAAGACAGCTTATTTTATTCGCAACTCCAGAGTGCGAATACGCTACATTTCGGTGAGTTATAATACTACCGAAAAGGGTAAAACATTCCGTTCCACGTGCTTTTTTCGGGGTAAATTCGAGTCCCTATGTGACTAAATTGCTGTCTTGAGACAGTTTGTGGTAGAAGAATAGAAAAGAAAGCTTCCTGCAAACACGATGAAAAGGTATACTTTCATTCACTATTCGGAACTCCAGCGCTCGAATACGCTACCTTGCGGTGATTTACAAAACTGCAATTGAAACTAAAACATTGCCACGTTGCGTTCCACGTGTGTCTGTTGACGTAAACACAGGCAGTTTGTTCTGAGTATTTATTAACGCAATCGATGTGTCTTAGTTTGCTTTCAGCTACAGAAATTAATTCCTCCCTTAGTAGTATTCTCGAGCTTCTCAAAATAATGTTAGTTTTCATTATTTCCTTAATAATTGGTGAAAGCGAAAATTCTGGATTAACAAACTTGGATAACGTTATACAAGGTAAAAATTTTTATTGTTTTGTATGAATTTGGAGGAATATGGGTTTTTTTTAATCTTAAATTAATTAAACTTGCCATATTTTACAGCAACATTTAGTTGGAATGGACAGTATGCAAAATATTTTCTTGAATATATTATCGTAGAACAAAATTAATAACCGAGAAAGAATTTACTTTATTCCTTTTATTCTCAGCTGAAAGGTTTCGCCAAATTTGTTTAGGATTATAGTTTTAGTATAGTGCGAGCAAAGTAGCCTTGGCGAGATTTCGCGTTTTTAGTTAAACCATTTTTAATTTTTATCATGAGTGGAATAAAATGGTAGTAAGATTACAGAATTCGATAAGTGAAAAGAAATAATGGTCAATCAACTGAAAAGAAAACTACCACCATATATCCGTGAGAATTTTGTTGATGATTTGCATAACATGACACAATTAAATCGTAACTCAGAAATTAGAAAAATCAAAACAGAAAATTTTTAAATTAACCGATTCGGGAATTCGAGAGAAATAACTCAGCGCTAGCCAAGCAAGGCAAAAAAGTATCATCTTCTTTCGATAACAATTTGTAATGTCATATTGAATTTTCTAGCATTAATTGTTATTCTTGTCAGGACACAATTATTATTTAGTTTTATCAAGAATTGATAAATATCGAATTCAACATCGTGGAAATAGCTGCTTAGAACTACGAATTACGTAGTTTGCATTAATCTTTGACGTTTAGTAATGCTTCTTGAATTCTCATTTCTTTCTACGTGGGCCAGAATATCCACAAGACTTTGAAAATTAATTTAAAAAGAATGAAGCGAAAAAATCATACGTACGAACAAAAATCACAACACTTTTAGCATTTTCTTCGTTACCATGTGCGTTTGTTTTAGTTTTTAAGTCCGCCATTAGACAGTGACTTCAGTGCCCCCTATAGTTCGTTGGAGTTGCGAATAAGCTTCATAGCAAGTTTGAGTTGCGTCATGTGTTTGTTTTACCTTTTTCAGCCGCCATTAGACTAAAGCTGCAGCGCTCTCAATATTTAATTGGAGCGCTGTATATTAGAGCGCAATATTTTATTCTATAATGGAACTTTTTAGATGCTGTTAAATTGGGGAAGTTAAGAGGGACTGTTGTTTGTTAAGAATGATTGATCCTTGAAGATTCCTTGTAGTATACGTGAAAACCCATCGCCGAAATTAGTTTTAAATTTTTCCGCTTTTTGATTTCATGTTTTATTTGAGATTTCCCTTTGGGAGTTCGCAAGAGATTACTGTGACCTCCAAAAAAATCCTTTTTCAGCAAATTTTGTCTGACGAATCGGCAAAATATATATATTTCTTTCTTTCTCTTTTTTAATGAGGTTTAATTTCTCTTCTCATTGCAAGTAGGTACGTGTGCATGTTCGCATTTTATCATTCGGTAGGATTCAAAGTTTCATTCAGTAAATTGAGATTTTTCTCCTGCCAATTCGGAACTCCAGCGCTCGAATACGCTACCTTGCGGTGATTTACAAAACTGCCGATGGAACTAAAACATTGCCACGTTTTAGTTCCATGTGTGTCTGTTGACGTAAACACAGGCAGTTTGTTCTGAGTATTTATTAACGCAATCGATGTGTCTTAGTTTGCTTTCAGTTACAGAAATTAATTCGTCCCCTAAGAGTATTCTCGAGCTTCTCAAAATAGTGTTAGTTTTCCTTATTTCTTTCAAAAAAGTATTAAATGGTGGACGCGTAAACAAGAAAACTCTGGATTAACAAAATTGGATAACGTTATACCAGGTAAAATTTTTTATTGTTTTGTATGAATTTGTAAGAATATGAGTTTTTTTTAATCTTAAATTAATTTAACTAATCATATTTTACAGCAGCATTTAGTTGGAATGGACAGTATGCAAAATATTTTCTTGGATTTATTATCGTAGAACAAAATGAAAAATGTTTAACCTAGAAAGAATTTACTTTATTCCTTTTATTCTCAGCTGAAAGGTTTCGCCAAATTTGTTTAGGGTTATAATTTTGGTATTGTGCGAGCAAAGTAGCCTTGGTGAGATTTCGCGTTTTTAGTTAAACCATTTTTAATTTTTATCATGAGTGGAATAAAATGGTAGTAAGATTACAGAATTCGATAAGTGAAAAGAAATAATGGTCAATCAACTGAAAAGAAATAATGGTCAATCAACTGAAAAGAAAACTACCACCATATATCCGTGAGAATTTTGTTGATGATTTGCATAACATGACACAATTAAATCGTAACTCAGAAATTAGAAAAATCGAAACAGAAAATTTTTAAATGAACCGATTCGGGAATTCGAGAGAAATAACTCAGCTACAAATGGAAAAAAAATAAGCGCTAGCCAAGCAAGGCAAAGAAGTGTCATCTTCTTTCGATAATAATTTGTAATGTCATATCGAATTTTCTAGCATTAATTGTTGTTCTTGTCAGGCCACAATTATTATTTAGTTTTATCAAGAATTGATAAATATCGAATTCAACATCATGGAAATAGCTGCTTAGAACTACGAAGTACGTAGTTTGCATTAATCTTTGACGTTTAGTAATGCTTCTTGAATTCTCATTTCTTTCTACGTGGGCCAGAATATCCACAAGACTTTGAAAATTAATTTAAAAAGAATAAAGCGAAAAAATCATACGTACGAACAAAAATCACAACACTTTTAGCATTTTCTTCGTTACCATGTGCGTTTGTTTTAGTTTTCAATTCCGCCATTAGACAGTGACTTCAGTGCCCCCTACAGTTCGTTGGAGTTGCGAATATTTTAAGTTCGTGCAATCCCTGCTTATGCTTTACTTGGAGGTAACTTTATTTGTAGCCTTGGATGAGTCTATGTATTCATTTTCAAAATACAACAGAGCTAAAAGAAATTTCAGTCATTCCCTTTTCCCTGTATGAAAAGGTAATTTTACGTTTTCATACAGGTTTTCTAGCCTTTACAAAAGGACATCATAAGCTTGAGCTTTGAAGCCTTCAAAATATTTATCATGATATAAGTTTCGTAAAGAAAGGAAACACCTCAACTCTTAAGTTTGGCGGCAAAGTTTTGTTTCCTTCCCGGTTTCGCGCCTTTCAAATGACAGAGACACGTTCGGTTAGAGACCGAAAGATTCTGAAAGCGTCAGGGTGAAATAGTGCAATATTTTCGCTTTTCTGTACGATTTTCTTATCGTTCATGCTGCCATCTAGTGGATAAATGTGTGAGTATCGATCAAAAATTATTATAAAAATAAGGTTGCAAGGCCCTCTATTAATGGAGGTCCTCCTTTTTTCTTTGTTTTAGTATTCATTTTTTCTTTATAATTAGCAAAAATATAAATATTCGAATAATTAAAAAGGCTAATAATTTTGTTTACGGTGGAAAAAAATGAAAAAATACTTTTTCATTTACATGCATGATTATTTACATTAGATAGTGCAATCTTATTAAGGAAAGAGAAGAAGAATGCATTATTTTTAGCTACTCTTGGTATAAATGGGTGAATAAATAAATTTTCAAATTCAGTAATATTTTAACATGATAAAATTCAAATCGCCTGCAATTTTTAGTAATAGCAAAATTATTCAAATAGACAAGAATAAGGTAGAGCATTATTAAAGGGTTTTTTTTTTCATTTGCGTTATTCTGAATAAGTATATTGCGCATTCACATGAAATAGACTTAATGTATGTAATAGCTACGATTCATGAAAACAATAATTTAAAATTGGACGAAAAAATTGCAAACATTGAACGTTCTTGGGAATTGGTATTTGTTACATTTGGAGGATGTAAAATTAATCCTCTGAACAAAAAAGTTCATGTAACCTCAACTGATGAAAGTATTCAGTCAACTTCGCTAAAAAGTACTTTAGAAATGGAAAAAAAAGCATTGATAGAATTATTTTCTTTCTATTCACTTACTTTTTACAATTAGCATTCATATGAATTAATCCCAGGTGAAAATAACTTCTTACAATAGAATAAAAGTTATTAAATTAGTTCGTTGATAATAATCATATTATAAAAAAAATGAAAATGGTGCTGAAAAATGTCTGTTAATTAAAAGTGAACAACGAAAATTTTTGAATGAAAAAAAAAAAACACTTCAAATTCGTTTACAGCAAATTTAATGATGAACATTAAACATAACAGTTAAAAATATGAGTTTCTGTTTTACATCAACTACAGACAAAAGCGCTCAAATATTTTACTGTGCAAGACTCTCATATGTGAAACACATTTTCTATGTTAAAATTCTATATGTAAATAGTTTGTGATAATGATAAAGGTTAGAAATGACTACTTAACATCAGGGATTGGATTTTTTAATTTTTTTTAAATCAAAAAATTCGGATTTTTTTTATTTAGATTTTTTTTTTAGTCTTGAAACATTTGTAGTTATCAATTATCATTATTGATCTTTTGGTGCAAGTCCAGAGGCATAGTTCATAGTAAATTTTTATCATAAAATGTTTGTACATTGTGCATAGCAATCTAGAATTTTTTCTAAGTCCCCTTCTCTCCCCTTTTTCACACAGTTTTCAAACAGAATTTTCTCTTTTTATAAAAGAAAACTGTCACACATGATAATAGAAGTTTTACAATGATAATTAAAAATCCTTGCGTACAAATTTCGTTACTACAAGGTTTCAACTCTAGCTGGTCTGCCCCCCCCCCCCCCCCCTTCCCCAGCTACTACCACCAATCATTCATTTATACGTCTAGGAAACATTGGTGCTACTATATTTCCTAAAATTTTAATTTTTATACTTTTTTCAAGATAAATTCTTAAAATTTGACAATTTTCTATGCGTATCAACTCAGAGTCGACTAAAGTTATTAAATAAATTCAATTGGGGTGAATAAGGCAATTGTTAGTTAATGATTGAATAAGTAAACGAATTGAACTATGTCACTTTGCCCAGCATGCACTTGACTAATTTAAGAAAACGTTAAAAAAAAAGAGAAAAAAATTAATTTGAATTTTGACATCTTAAATTCAAATTATGTTTTTCGCAATCACGAGTGTGTGTATGTAGGCGTGTGTTTGTGCGTGCGGGGTATGTGTGTTTGTGTGTAGGGGGTATGTGCATGTGTGTGTAGGCATACGTGTTTGTGTCTGTGTGCAGGCATGAATGTGTGAATAGTGGTGTGTATGTGTGTATGTATGTTTTTGTGTGTGAGTGTGTATGTAGGTGTATGTGTGTGTATGTATGTGTAGGTGTCTGTATGTATGCGTGTGTATGTGTGTGTAGGTGTATGCGTGTGTATGTGTGTGTAGTTTTGTATGTATGCGCGTGTGTGTAGGACATGGATGCAACCTGGAGACGGCTTTCGCTAGAGGAGCAGCATCGTGAGGAGCCGGTCGACGTTGATGGTGCGGAGGGTGGCGGTGGGAAAATAAAATGATAGCACGCCAAAAACAGTCAAAATGAAAGCAATAAGCAATCGTGATTGCTCAAAAAAAATTCTTGACTGACAACCAAATATTAAAATATGAGGCTTGCGTGTGCGTAGAACTGTGTGTATGCACGCAGGCATGTGTGTGTATGCATGTAGGCGTGTGTGTATGCATGTAGGCGTGTGTGTATGCAAGTAGGCGTGTGTGTATGCATGTAGGCGCGTGTGTTGGTGTGTAAAGGCTTGTGTATGAGCGTGTGTGTGCGTGTGTATGAGCGTGTGTGTAGGAAATGGACGCCATCGACCAGGAGGCAGTGCTCGGAGCCGCGCCTGCAGAGGACGGTGAGCGGTGGTGCTGCAGAGGCTACCTGGTCCAAGCTGAAAAAGGCACGGACACCAAAAACGGTCAAATGAAAACAATAAGCAATCGTGATTGCTCAAAAAAAAAACCCGTTGATTTGAATCAAGAAATTGTTTTAACAAAATCATTGATTAAAATCAGTTGATTTTATTTTTATTAATTAAATTTGAATTTTTAGAATGTATTGCTCTAAATTTAACTGCACTGAATGATACAATCTTAACTTCAACTGGCTAACATAGATTATTCTTGCAATATTGCTTTTATTCCAAAATTACAGTTCGGAAAAAGGTATATATAAAAAAATCGCATTTTTTCTTATACACCATGACTTTAAACTTATTAAGTAAAGTAATTGTTTAACACATTATTTTACACTAAAAATGTACCTGATGATGGAACCCTTATCATTAAGAGAGGGGTGTCCACCAAGGGGGGGGGGGGGGAGGGTCATGCCGCAGATTGATCCATTGAAATTTTTATAGGGGTTGCTTTTAGGAGTATTTTTCTCAATTTTGGGAAGCTCTTGATAGGGGGGGGACTTCGTGACATTTAGGGGGGGGTGCTCTTTCCCCTTAGGAAGAGGGGCACCCCTGATTAAGCAAAGTGTTAAACAAAATTGCATCTTATCTGTACGTTATAATTTATTTATGAATCTTAAGAATTTATTGAATATTCTAAGAACTAATGCTAATTTTAAGAGTAAGCTAAAAGGTTCATCAGTTCAGACTGGTTTATAATCAAGTTTTAACAATTGCCTTATTCACCCCAATTAAATCTATTTCAGAACTTTTGTCGACTCTAAGCTGATAAACATAGAAAACTGCCAAATTTTAAGATTTTTTCTTCTATAAAATGTGAAACATATAATAATAGAAATAGGGGTACCACTGTTTCCTAGAAGTATATAGTTGAAGGATTGGTGGTAGTAGCTGGGGGAAGGGGGGGGGGGAGCAGAGCAGCTAGATTTGAAAACTAGTGGTTGATAGTCAAAATTTGTTCTGAAGGATTTCTAATTGTCATTGTAAAACTTCTATCATCATGTATGACAATTTTCAGTTTAAAAAAAGAGAAAATCATACTTGAAAACTGCTTGAAAAAAGGGGAAGAAGAGACTGGGGGAAAAATTGCAGGTTACTTTTCACAATGTACATGCACAGACATTTTATGATAAAAATTTACTATGGACTATGCCTATAGACTTGCACTAAAAGATCAAAATAAAAATTCTATGAACCTTTTTTAAATTTTAAACGCTAAATTTATTTTGAATCATACATTATTTGTGGTAAAACTGGTCTACTTATATACCTATTATTCAAACATAGCTACTGCCATGAAATGAAAATAGCTAAAAAGTTGCTATTTCATCTATTGTGTGGGAAATATATTACGTTTTTAAATGTAAAGTAGGGTTGGATGGGGTAAGTGGGACCCCTTTTGAGAATAGTTCGTTTTTGAAACCTTATGCATAAGTTCTGAAGCAAAAACTTTTAACCTTATTGTCTTATTTTATCTTATATATTATTAATAAACAAAAGTTCTTCATTATTTTCTAAAATAATGCTTTAAATATTCTTAACGATTATATTTTTAAAACAATCGGATGGGCCTTCCACTTACCCCATAGTAAGGCAGGGCCGGCTCTAGTAGTTCTGTCGCCCTAGGCGACATTGACTATTGCCGCACCCCAATCACCCCCATCGAATAATAATAATCATAATATAAAATAATAATATGGGTTTTGCATATCCAAGCTGTGGCACACACTTTAAGTTGTCTTTTTCATTAATAAAATAGTGCATCTTATATCACTGATACGGATGTCAATATTTTCAAAAGACTTTTAAACCACGCAATTTGCAGCCTCTAAAACTAAATTGAATTTTTAGTTATATTCCGAACTATGCTTTGCATGTCCAAGCACTGATACAAACTCTAAATTATTTGTACTTTTACCCTTGAAGACGTGAATCTTATGGCGCTGGAACAGAGTTTCATACTTCGAAATTTGCCGCCCCTAAAATCTGCCACCCTAGGTGGCCGCCTACCCCAGGAGCCGGGCGTGAGTAAGGGGTAAGTGGGTTACCCCCTTTATTTTAAATTTAAATAAAGTATATCTAAAAATGCGGTGCGGTATATTTTTAGTGTTTATTTATTTATTTATTTTTTTTTTTTTTGACATTTATATAAGATATTTACTGTCTTTTAAATCTGTATCACGAAAAATATTAAAACGAAAAACAAAGCAATTTTATTTGTGAAATTTATTGAAAGTCTATAGGGACATATATTTTACTTTTACGTATAAAGGTGTGTTTAATGAACGTAATACAGTTGATTAAGATAAATTTGAGTAAATTTGCCAAAATTATAAGTTAAAAAAAATAATTGGAAACACTAAATGACTGCGTCTTTGTAAAAAAGAACCATTATCGTTTCATCCTCAGTAATTTTCCCAATATCTTCTGCACAATGCCAATAAAAAGTGTCACTATTTCTATTCGTTCTTGAAAATTCAACACTATTTTTAATTTGTAACATCAACTTCCAACATTAGACCTACTTAAATCAAACGTCTCACAAATACATAATCACCAGCTTTATAGCTCAACCATCAATTCCTATACTAAGTCGTCATAGTTGTCTTGTATTTCGCCAATACAAATACTTAATCAGAGTTGCTCTTTATTTTGAAATTCCAATTCCATTTCCATCAATTCCTATACTAAGTCGTCATAGTTGTCTCGTATTTCGCCAATACAAATACTTAATCAGAGTTGCTCTTTATTTTGAAATTCCCATTATTATAGGGGGACCCTACCCGATAGTGAGGAGGTTAGGTATAATACACACTTATTTAGTAGATGTGTATAATACCCACTTACCACGTATATCAAAAGTGTACGGGGTAAGTGGGACCCCTCCTCTTAAACACTTATTAATAATATTTTATTCAAAAATTCTTGTTGCTGTATGAACTTTAAGGGTGAAAAATCAATTATCATAAAAATAATAAAAACTAACCTGGAAACACTTCTTTGAAAAATGTTGCTTGAACTCTCAAAAAGAATTTCTTCAGATTTTTTTAAGCAATCACGATTGCTTATTGCTTTTATTTGACTGCTTTTGGCGTCCTATCATTTTATTTTCCCACCGCCACAATCCGCACCATCACCGTCGACCGGCTCCTGCTCCTATAGCGAAAGCCGTCTCCAGGTTGCAGCCATATCCTACACACACGCGCATACATACACAACTACACACACACACGCACACATACACATAAAAACCTACACACATACACCTGCACACACATACACACACAAACTCATGCACATACAAACACCTACACATACACACTAAAAAACATACACACATTCATACACACAACTACCCACACACTTATGCCAGCACACAGACACAAACACACATGCCTACACACATACACATACCCCTACACACAAACACACATACCCCCCACACACAAACACACATACCCTCCACACACAAACACACATACCCCCACACACAAACACACATGCCTACATACACACACTCGTGATTGCGAAAAACATAATTTGAATTCAAGATGTCAAAATTCAAATTAATTTTTCTTTTTTTTTTTTTTTTGACTAAGTGCTATGACTTAGAAAATTTTCACGAATCCCAAATATGTGCTAAACCAATTACTGTGATGAAATTTAACATGATCTGTGCAAAAGAGTTTGAAAGAGTTGAAGAGAGTTTTAAGGGTTGTTTATCCCTATTTCAGTTTTAGGGGGGTGACCCACTTACCGCAGTGACCCACGTCCCCGAACCAACCCTAATCTACCAATGTTTCAAGATTTAAAAAAATCTGAATGAAAAAGTCCGAGTTTTTTGATTAAAAAAGAAAATTAAAAAATCACAAACCCTGATCATTTCTAATACCCTATATCATTATTACAATAAAACTATTTTCATACAGAATTTCAACATAGAAAATGTTTCACATGTGAGCGTCTTGCCGTCTAAAATGTTTGAACGCTTTTTTTTTTTTTTTGTATTTGATGTTAGACTGAAATTCATAATTTAAACTGATATGTTCATCGTTAAACTTGTTGTAAACGAATTTGAATTTTTTTTTCAATTAAAAATTTTTGTTGCTCACTTTTAATTAACTGAAATTTCTTCAGCACCCTTTTCACTTTTTAAAGATATGATTAACAACAAACTAGTTTAATAACTTTTATTCTATTGTACATAGCTATTTTTCAACTGACATTAATTATTAATGAATACTAAGTGTAAAAATTAAATGAATAGGAAGAAAATAATTCCATCAATACTTTTTTCATTCATTTCTAAAATATTTTTTACCGAAGTTTATTGAGTACTTTCATCAGTTGAGGTTACATGAATTTTTTTGTTCAGAGGATTAATTTTACATCCTCATCCGAATGTAAAAAATTACCAATTCCCAAGAACGTCCAATGTTTGTCGTCCAATTTTAAATTACTCTTTTTATGAATCGTAGCTCTTACATATCTTAAGTCTATTTCATGCAAATGCACAATGTATTTATTCCGAATAACCCAAATGAAAAAACGTTTAATAATACTACTTTATTCCTGTCCGTTTGAATAATTTTATTATTACTAACAATTATAGGCAATTTGACTTTTATAATGTTTATATATTAATAAATTTGAAAATTTATTTATTCACCCATTTACACCAAATGTAACCAAAAATAATACATTCTTCTTCTCTTTTCTTTATAAGATTGCACTAAAGTAAATAATTATGTATGTAAATGAAAAAGTCTATTTTTCATTTTTTTTAAATCATAAACGCTAAATGTAACCTTTTTAATTCTTCAAATATTTATATTTTGACTAATTATAAAGAATAAATGAATACGGAGCAAAAAAGAAGACAACTTTAATGGCTTTGCAAGCTTATTTTATAATTAATATTGATTGATATTCATACATTTGTTCACTAGATGGCAGCATGAACGATAAGAAAATCAAGTAGAAAAGCGAAGATATTGCACTATTTCACCCTGACGCTTTCAGAATCTTTCGGTCCCTAACCAAACGTGACAGAGACAGCTCTTTAATTTTGCTTGTTGGGGTATTTTTAGTCTCGCTTGGAATTATATTCATTTTATAACTTTCTGATCTGTTTTATTTGTTCAAGAAGTATTATAAAGTAAGTCTATTGTATATCTAGTAAAATATTAATTAATCTAAATGTCATATATTGAGATTTTGAATGTTTTTGTTGTTAGAAATTGAATTACGCTTTCCAACTAAGGCGATGTTAAGGAGGAACTAATGACAAAAGAACAAATGACAAAGGAGGAACACAATACTGTTTTTTTTTCTTTTTATGTCTGAATCTAAACCTTTCTGAGAATCTTTTTTGGACTTTGCTCTTTGTCTAAACTTTGTCTGAACTTTGTAAAAGAATGATACCAATCTGACTCTTTGCCCTTTTTGGAAAAACTTTCAAACGCGTTTTCCTGCAACCACCTTTTACTGAGCATTTTGATGTCTCAAATTAGCGTGTAGGTTTCAATTGTCATTGATGATTTGTAGCATTCATTGAGCTTATATGTTTCAGATGTATAAAACCTGGCCCCTCATTTCAATTCATTCGGGGTATGGGGGGGGGGGGCAAAGGGTATGGCAGAAACAAAACAAAAATCAAGAATCGGGCCTCAAAATTACATTAATTTCTCAAAACCTAAAAGTGGAGCACCTGTATAATAGCAACACCTACTTTGTTAAAAGTTTTTTTAATATAAACGATTTCTCGTCCTGTACAATCATTTTGTTTCATCCATATGCTCTTGAAAAGTCATATAAGGGACATTTGTTTTCTTATCATTTCAATATAATATGAAAATTTTCAAATACGAAATATTCTTAAGATGTTTTTAGAATAGGATTCTTGTTTATCTTTGTTATCCTTCCAAAATCACTGTCCAAGACAATTTGAACTTCGCTTTCCACATTTACTCCAGGAATTTTAGAGCCTTAGACTCTGACTCCAACTCCTTTGCCCCAAAATCAGTCCAACCACTCAAACAGTGGGAGAGTTGTTAATGTGGATTTAAAGTAACAGACTCAGACTATTAACTTGTAGAATTTTAAACCCCAGACTCTGACTCCATAACTCCAAAATCAGCCTGAATCCGCAGCCCTGAAAAGTACAACGTTAACTTTTAAAACTTCATTGATTTTCTTCAACTTCATTGATTCACAAACTTTCCTTAATATCCCATTAAAATCATCATGTTTGCTGATTTTATTTCTTAAAATTATTTACAAAGCAACACATTGTTGATCATTACTTGACGCTTATTATTTTTTAAAGTATTGTTTTTCAGAAACAAATTTCTGGGCATGGCCAAAAGTTTTGGGACCCATCACAAATGACTTTTCGGGCTCCTTCCATATCGTTTACCCCTGTATTTCACCCCCTGGTTTAAAAATATTGAGCCCCCTTCAGGCCCGAGCCAACAGATGTCCCTTCCCCCCCCCCCTCCTGTGAACACCCCTGAATATGTGACCCCGAATTTGTGATGTTGCCACTGATCATGCTTTTCAATTTGCGATATTAAACAAAACAATGGGCCACATAGATCAACTTTGCTGGTCGAGTGTCGCCCACAGGCTGTAGGTTGGGTTGCACTGGTCTAGTGCTGGTTTATTAAGCGCAAGTGATGTGGTCCAAAACTCTTTTTATGAAAAATAAGTTTTAGGTTTTGGAAAAAAATGGTGCCATACACACGTTTTACTTTCTTCTTTCTTGGATTTTAGGTAAAATGAAAGGGCCACGTACGCCACGAAGAAGTCCCAGAAGTGCTAGAAGCCCTAGGAGTTCAAGAAGTTCTCGTTCAACTGCTCAAGGCTCACCAGGTATTTTGTTCATGTTATTTTCCTCAAACTATTATGCAGGCGCTCTTATCTGGAACAACAGAAAGTTAAATGAATTCATTGCGCGAATTTGCTGTTGCCTTTTCTTTTTGAAAGTAGTCTTACAAAATGAACTTCAGTAATCTAGTAATAGCTCTCATTGTCACGAAAAATGCAATTGTTTTATTTATTTGCCGAATCATTTTAATTGAAAATTTCTTGTTAATATTTTTTTTTTTTTTTTTTTTTGAATTTATGCCTTGTTTTTCACTTATATAAAAATCCGACCATGTCTATCTTTGTATATTTATCTTCCTAACTGCTCAAGAATGCCAGAGATCCGACAATCGATGCTGGTATTGATATATTCGTAATTTTGCAGGCATCACGTTTGGCCAGGTTGAGTAGTTGTGAAACTTTAATTGTGCAGGTATTTATATAAACACCGATTCTGGAGCCTGTTTTCTCCCTGTTTCTGACACTGGCAGATTGCCAATAATTTTTCTCTCTCTCTCTACTTTGAAAGATGAGTGCTTCCATTGAGTTTAGTTGAGGTGTGTTTTTGGATAGGATACATTTTTTATCTTTTACTTTAAAGGGAAAATTGCTTACGATGCTTTTCAGAGACAGTTGACTCTTTTCAGAGACAGTTGACGCTTTTTCAGAGAAGTTTGTAACAACACCGCTGCATAAAACAAACATGCAAAATTATAAACCAAACCGACTTTCAGCTGTCAATTTCTTTCAAAGAAACAAACAACAAGCATTATATTTATTTGGAGGTTGTAGATATTTATCGATTACAAGAGTGCCGATTTTTTTTGCAAAATTAGCAGATTTTTGTATAAGCTAATACTACCTCTAATTTAACTTTAAAAAAGGTTCCAAAAATGATCGTTTTTATGCACAGAAATATAAGTTATTTTGATTTGAGATTTACTCTTCCAATAAATAATTTGTGAAAGATCCGTTTTTGTTTATCAGAATTTTGTGGAGAGTCCGTTTTGGTTGATTGGGATTTTGTGAAAGGTCCATTTTGGTTTCTCAGATTTTTGTGAAGGTCTTTTAACTGAAACTCCTCCTGAAATTTCCTCTGGCCAGACCTCTGCCGTAATACAATAAAATTTGCAGAATCATAATTTAAAAAAATTGTGACATTTGGGTTTTGAAAGTCTGATTAAATAGCTTATTTCTTGGCGGGGTTTTTTTTTTTTTGGTATATATATATATATATGTAACATTGTATTTTCATAATTTATGCTCTAATTTTTCATAGTTGTTTTAAATGAATGTTATTTTTAATAATAAGACATGAATATCTAATTGATATAAAAGTACATGTAACTTATGCACTGGGATGAGATTTTTCCGGGTCTTGCTGGAATTCCGTTTTTTTTTTTTTTTTTCAGTTGGCGTTTAAAACCGTTTGTTGCCTCTTTCAGGCCTCATATTGATCCTATTTTTCTCTAAAATCTGAAAAGATTCTTGAATCTTCATCTTCTACGCTATCTGCCAAAGACATATGTTTGGAAAACATGCCAACGACGTTAAACACGTGCTTCTGGCTTTGCCGAAAATTGCGTGTCTTGTTTGAGATTTCAATCTTTTTGCATCCTGTCTATATTTCAATCATTTTTAATGTGTGGAGGTTTTTTACCATATACTATCTTATATCTACGTATTTTATACATTATTTCAATAATATTTTTATTTCTTAAATTTATTTTAGAAAAAATGAAAAATTCGATCAAAAACATGTGGTCTGACTCTCACGATCTTGGATTTTAATGAATTTATTTTCCTTGTCTAGGAAAGCGTGCGAAATATTTTCAAGAATCTCAAATAGTTTAGGCTTTATAAACTAAACTGTTAAGTTTTTTGGAATTTCATGAGGCAACTGCAAGTTGTTGTTTTTTTTTTTTTTTTAATCCTTTAAAATCAATACTTTGCTTTTGAACAATATGTGCCATGTATTAATTATTGTCCAATTATTTCAACCATAATTAATCTGGAAAAATATCCGTGTTAGCTTTGAAAGTGTTAAATTAGTTATTTTTTGTTGAATTTTTGACTATCATGACATCAAGTGGCCATTTTGGTGCAGCTTTGAACATCATCCCTTTTTTGCATGATTTTTCAAATTTTTTTGGATTTTCTCTTTTTTGCCCTTTGACCACTTTTATCATTGTATGCATGGTAACTCACACTAGCTATAAGGAATATCTTTGAAATTTAATTTAAAAAAAAAACTGCTTTGAAATTCAAAAATTGAGTCTAAACTGAAATAGAAAAGGTCAAAGAAGTTCTGGGTTCATACTAAGGTGTCGGAATGTGATTCCAGAAATGTTTCCCAAAATCCCACTGCACAAAAATTCATTTGTTAGCATTCCCCTTAAACGTAATTTAGAACTTTGCTCTCGCAGGAAAATCCTGCCTTTGATTTCCCCCTTGTATGATGTGAATCCTGGAAGTTAATTTCTAAAATTAAGTCAGGACCTTGTACAGAGATTGTTTTGCAGGTAAAAAAACTGTGGCAGATATACCTACACAGTATGGAGCCCTAAATCTGGGACACTCGGGATTGCAACATTTCCGGGATGCAGAAGTTTCAGGATTTTAGAGTCAGACTCAAAAATAGCTTAAATTATTTTGTTGTGCAATGTTAGGCACATTTTTTTCCGAGATTCGCTTATTATACATTACTTGTTAAAAGAAAGAAGAAAACTTTTTAATCATCTTTGGGTTTTCATTCTAAGTTAACTGGAAAGAAAAATCTATTTTTCAGTGGGAAGAAACTTAAAAAATAGTTTATTCAAAAATTTACTGTTGCAATATTTTAAAATTTATTTCTGGGATACTATTTTAGCTGCAGCACCAGGAAGTCCAGGTGACCATGACAGCTCTGAACTGATGCCTTTACCTTCATCTCCACCAGATCCAGTTGGTCACATCGATTCTTCTCCAAGGACTCCTGAAAGACCAAACCGTTCTAGTAAGTGTATATCAGATTGCTTTTCTCGAGACTTATATATCTTTAAATTTAAGTTTTGTATTTGAAAAAAAAAATCAATTTGTTCAGTTAACAAAGTATTAAAATTTTAAGTAAATCAATCAAAGTGAAAAAACTGATTCTAGTTTTGAAAGGGGAAATTTAGCCCTTTTGACTGAAGTTCTCCCCCATTTTATTGCTCTTCATTTGCTTGATAGAACTTGAGCAGAGAAGTTTCCAGGGTTGGCAGAAACCCAACCCACCCAGATTTTTCTGGGTTATTGCGGGCTTTTATGGGTTTTTGTGGGTTTAAGTGTTATTTCTGTATGCAGATATTGTTATATTATATATTTATTCATTAATGTGAAACTAGATTAAGTTAAATTTCTGAATTGCATTTGATCAATATCAAAGTTACTAATTAATATTATTAATAATATAATTCATAAATAATAACACATTATTTACAATAATATTAATAATATCAATTATTAAAATTTTCCTGTTATTAGTATTAGATGTTTTTTTTAACTTAAATAGATTTCTTTAGCACTTTTGAATACCTAGAATATATTTTTGTTGCTATAATAAATAAATAATTTTTATTTTTGTTGTTAGAATAATAAATAAACCCATTTTTAAAGTAGTAATGCAAAATAACTTAGATCCAAATCCAATTAGACTTAAGTTCAGACAGAACTTGGCAAAAGAAATTTCACCTACAAGTATGAGGGTTGTCGTAAAATAAGTTTCCCTATTTTTTTTTTCACAATGAAAACTTTTTTTACTTACATCGAGTAATGCATCAATGGAAAGCTTGGACTTTAAACTATTTTTCAACGTACTCCCCATTGACTTCAATGCACTTTTTCATGCGGGTAACCATCTTTTTTATGCCTTCATCGTAGAAGTTTCCTGCCGCGCTTCGATGGTAACTCAGAACCTCTTCTTTAAGCTCTTCTCCGGTTTCGAAATTCGTACCGCTGAGATGTGTTTTTTCAAACCAGGGAAGAGATGATAATTGCTTGGGGCCAGGTCTGGGCTGTAGGGTGGGTGTAGGACTTTCTCCCATCCGAAATCCATAATGATAGAGATGGTTACGCGGGCTGTGTGCAGATGAGCATTGTCCTGATGAAAACGGACTCCTTACGTCAGCATTTCCCTCCTCTTCTTTTGGTCAAAAATCGTATCACTGATTGCACTTCACATTTGGCAGGAGAAGATATCGGAAGCTTTATTCTTAATAGCTGCCAATACCACACTAAAGATCTCAGCAAGTTCAACAGAGTGGGGAGACTAAACTACACGCTAGGGTTGCCATATTGCCAGTGCTCGAAATTAGCGGTCGTTAGTCGTATTTTGCAACTGTAAATTTCATTTTGACGACCGCGATTTGAAACGTAGTCGTCACTGTGACGCCTAGCTTTCCCCCCTACTAAGCTTTCACTTTTGGAAGATTTGTCTCCAAAAACATCTGCGTGCGTTGCGATCGCGGAAAATTTCCTGGAAGTATCGCTTTCAGTCGGAAAAACTTGAACAATCCACCCCCCCCCCCCCCCCCCCCCCCCCCCCACCTTCGCCCGCGAACTGTAGAAGCCAGTGTCATTGCAAGCACACCCCTCCATTCCTCCTCTTTCTGGAGTAATCTTTTCTCCCCTTTGTTCCCTTAGTGTTGTTTACCCCCGATCGCCCCACCCCTCCAAAACCGGACTCATCTCACGGTTGTTTGAGCAGATAGTCTGATCTTTTTCATGTTTCAAGTTCGACCCCTCATCGTAACACGAACGTACGGCGAGCACGAGGATTCCTTTTTTTCCCACAGGATTTCGCTCATCTTTTTTTCTTTCTTTTTTTTTAATCATCGCTACCATCATTTTTTATTTGTTGAAAATATGAGTAAACGTAACTTTAAGTCATATTTTACGCCACTAAATACTAGCGGAAATAAACGGCCAAGGATTGCCGATGAAGTCGAAATAGAAAAAAATAATGACGAAGTAGATACGACTTATAAATGTACACGGAAAAGTGTCAACGCTGCAACTTTCATCAAGTGGCAAAAGCAGTTTCCGTGGTTGGAAAGAAAGGGTGAAGACCTGATGGTATGTAAAGTCTGTAAAGATTTTGGAAAAAAAGAAGATACTGGATTCATCGATGGTTGTCCTACTGCAAGATTCGAAAAAATAAGTAGTTTTCTTGTTGATTAGTGCAGGCGGTTCATTCGTTTTTATTATTTTTATTATTATTTTTAAAGATATTTATTAAATTGCGCTTAATTGTTTTTCAAAACACATCATTAATGCAATTTTCAATACTGAACACGTTCTTCTCGGAATAATAGTTCCGGTATTTGATATTGCAATCCTTTTGCATCTTGCCGATATTATAATACTTTTAAAATATAGAAGTTATTTTTACATATGCTACGATTAGGTTAGCTTTTTTTCTTTTTTATTTTAATTTATAACATATTATTTTTTCAATACATGCGGACAATGAACACGTGCTTTGCCGGAAGTTTATTTTCGCTTTTGACCTTTCAATCCTTTTGAATCTTGTAAATATATTAATATTATTTGGCAATTGGACACATGCCACTTCAGATTAACTTGTTTTCTGCGTTTGTTTTTCTTTTTGATGAATAAATTTATTTTCGAAATCATTCCAACACTAAACTTTTACTTTGAGGAAAATTGCGTATCGTGTTCGAGATTGCAATCCTTTTGCATCTTGTCAATGTTTTAATACTTTTAAAATCTAGAAGTTATTTTTACATATGCTACCTTTAGGTTAGCTTATTTTCTTTTTTATTTTAATTTATAATATATTATTTTTTTCAAAACATGCGGACAATGAGCACGTGCTTTGTGATAAATTTATTCTCGTTTTGGACCTTTCAATCCTTTTGCATCTTGTAAGTAAATATATTAATATTTCGACAATTAGTCGCATGACACTCAGATTAACTTATTTTCTGCGTTTGATTTTCTTTTAAATGAATAAAAAATTTTCAAAACCATTCCAACACTAAATTGTTTTTACTTAGTGGAAAATTGCGTATCGTGTTCGAGATTGCAATCCTTTTGCATCTTGTCAATGTTTTAATACTTTTAAAATCTAAAATTTGTTTTTACATATGCTACCTTTAGGTTAGCTTATTTTCTTTTTTATTTTAATTCATAATATATTATTTTTTTCAAAAGATGCGGACAATGAGCACGTGCTTTGCGGGAAGTGTATTCTCGCTTTTGACCTTTCAATCCTTTTGCATCTTGTAAATATATTAATATTTTTTGACAATTAGTCGCATGCCACTTCAGATTAACTTATTTTCTGCGTTTGTTTTTCTTTTTAATGAATAAATTTATTTTCGAAATCATTCCAACACTAAACTTGTACTTTGTGGAAAATTGCATATCGTTTTCGAGATTGCAATCCTTTTGGATCTTGTCAATATTTTTAATACTTTTAAAATCTAGAATTTGTTTTTGTTTTGTTTTTTGGTTTTATGTCACTAAATTAAGTTAATAGTAATTATGGTACTTGTATAAACTTAGCAGGTGATTCCAAAATGCATTATTTTAATGCATTGAACATATATATCAGCTTGTTTTCATGCATATTATAGTTTAGTATAAATTTCAGCATGTTACTGAACGCATTTGCAAATTGCAACCAAGTAAAGCATAACGGCACCTAAGAAAAAAAATATTGGTTGCCAATGGCACCTAAGTAGCTGATGCTAATTTCGACCTCTGCATATTGCGCTTAGCAGCGATTCGCGTGCTCGTGGCAAATAGGAATTCTTACTTTACGGACAATCCTCATATTTTGAACCAAGGTATCGAGATTCAAAAATATTTCCATAACCATCATTAACCTCATGAATTGCTCAAAGATTATGATTGTTTGATGCCTCAAATGCCTAACAATAGTCATTAGAATTCAAACTAAGAGTGCATTTCAAGCTTTTTGAAAAACTATCATAAATATGTAACAATTGCATCTGAGCACCAAAATGAATTTGAGAAACAAATGACAAAAATATTGGATAATGTTTCAGTTTACAAAGCAGTTCACAATCATTTCTTCAGCTCTTGATGAACTGCAAAAAGACTCAGCTACTCTGCTGTGTTCCGTGGAAATATAGAAAAGTTTGATGGAGTCAGAATAATTAAATCAGCACAAAGAAGTCATACAAAAAAAAACGGTACAAACAGATTATTGGACCAAAGTACTAAAGAGCACATTAATGATAAGTGTTAGTAATATAAAGTAGTAGCATACCTAGAAAAATTTTAAGAATGATGATTTCAAAAATGGAAATTTTAGAATTTTTTCCCCTAAATTTCTCAGTGCAAAAATATTAATTATACATAAATGTAAATTTCTATGTTCAAAGAATCATTAATTTTACAAGTAATTAAAATCAATTGATAAAGTTTTTGATTCCTTCAAAGTGGAAAAAAAGCTTAGTTTTTGAGAAAGATCAAGACTCTGCCTTTGGCAAAAAAGCATTAGTTATATTGACAAGAAGTTCCAAAAATTTAAATTAATTAAAAATTATTAAAAAAAATAAATATTCTGAGATGAACTACTTGAAATACACCTGATTTCCTATTTTTATTTGCTTATTTTTTATTTGTAATTTTGATGAAAGATATGAGGTAACTCAGAAATGATCTTTAACAAGAACCCACTTTTCGCAAAAACCCAGGTGGGTTTTTGTTGGTGGACCCGCACAGAAAAGCCCAGATGGTTTTTCTGGGCTGGGTTCCCTTTGCCAACCCTGGAAGTTTATTACTGTCTTTTTAGAAAAATAATATGAATTAATTTGAAATAGCTTTTTTTTTTTTTTTTTTTTAATCATGTGAAATATTAACTGATTAGCTGTGTGTATTACAAGCCCTTAATCGTACGAATTATATTATTTAGTGTTTAGTGAAGTGGATCTTAGTTCTCCATTGAATTATGGCACTCCAAGTTCTCATGGCACTGCTCGTTCCATTGGGTGAGTAGCGTTTGACTAATTATAATCATAAAATTGATTCTTGAGTGCAAACCATTATTTATAATTTCTTGCTTTAATGGTGGGAACAAATGACTGAAAAGAAATTATTCTATTCATTGATGTTGAGTTTTAAGTGCTATGAAACTGCTAGAAAGAAGCATCCAGCTAATGCTAAGGATAAATTTCTTTGCTTCAAAGTAAACAATATGCCATTTTCAGTGGATTTTTACATATCTGAACACAAAAACAATCTTAATTTGTTTTTCCTCAGTCTTGGGTCTCGGTCATGATGAGTCATGAAAGAAAAGTTTAAATGTGATCCAAAACTTGATACCTCTAATATCAAATTTGGTGCCTTGGTTTCTAAATCTAGGGTTTGCATTATCATTTTTGCTAATAAAATGCGACTAATTAACGCTTGTTTCTGACACTGCTTATGAACTATAATTTTTGTTACGTATATTTCCGATTAATTGCAGAAGAGGAACACCAATACATCAGCGTCATGATATTAGAAGTGAAAGGCATATGAGACAAGTTGAGATGAGAAATGAAAATGTATGTATTCTCTAGATATTTAATTTTTAATTATGTAAATTTTTCTTCTTGTGAAAAAACTTGATGTTTACAACTATTCTTTTGTCATGCCAAACATGTTTTTAAATTTTGTGAGTGCATTGAAATTTTATTTATAGTTATAAATATTTGCTGATTTTTTTTTTTTTTTTTTTTTTTGTGAAATCTTGCATTAAATAAGTGATTTTTGTTTTGTTTCTTGCAAGTAACGTCTTTTGTTTTTTTTTTAATTCTTACTAGTGGTACCTGCATGGCTTTGCCCCTAGTTGAAAATTAAAAGGTCATTTGGTTTGCCTGTATATTTACAAATAATAGATGACGAATTTCTCGCCAATTTGCTATGTTTGTTTGCTCTCCAATGTTACGGTTCCACGTTATGATAATTTCATAATTTACTCTTCCACGTTGTAATAATTTGCTTGGTAAAATGTTCTTAAAATTGGAATAGAAAAAGAACAAAATCGAATTTTCGAAAAATTGCTTCAAGGTGCACACTTCCATGCTACGAACTAACTTTGCCAAATTTCATGAAAATCGGCCGAAAGGTCTGGATGCAATGCGCCTCACAGAGATCCATACATACAGAGATCCAGATATCCAGACAGGCTTTCAGCTTTATTATTAGTAAAGATTATGGCCTTGTGCTTAAAATAGAAAATTTGATTCCTACATTTGTGTAGGGATTTGCACAACAGTCATAAAGTATTAAAAATTTCATAGCCTTTTATCACTGAAGCAGTAGTCCTTTACTTCAAGCAATCAATTTAATTCTCCTCTAGCATCCTTTTGACCGTAAAATGTATTTTGGGATTTCAAGGAACCTCTTTTTCAATGCAAAATAGTATTTTGCATGGGAAAAATCAGAGTTCTTGAAATCCCAAACCATGTGTCTGCAATTGTCGTAATTTTGTGCTACAAATTGTTGGGTATTTCCTTTTACTTCTCTGCACAAAAGTATTTATTATTCTTCATTATCTCAAACATGTAGAAATGTCCAAGTTATTAACATTAGTATTCATAGATATTACTCTAGACATTGTGTAAAGCTCAAAACTTACTTTAAAATTTAAAAGCTGTATCATACCTGATAAAAATTTAATAAATAGTTTTATTTATTTATTTATGTATTTCTGAATCTGTGAAAGAAAATACCTTTACATAAGAGTTTACTTGTAAATATTCTTATTAATTCTTACTGAATAGCGTAATGCATTGTTTCCTGAATAATGGGTCGCAAGCTGCTGTTGGGTTACGCTTCTATTTTTGGCGAGGGGCACCACACTTCTGATCTCTTGAGTTTTATCGCCTAGACCAGAGGTGCTCAACCTGAGTGGTATTGTCCCTCAAGAAAGATGTAGAATAGTTTCAAGGAATGTGTAAATGTTAAAAAAATAATAAAGCAAAATGGTAAAACAAGGCATAAGAAGTCAAAGTATCAAGAATTGCATTGGTAAGGGGCACTTTGTCACTTCCAACTTAAACAATCTTCAAAACTTCTCAAAGACCAACAGTGGCAGCCTTCCCTTTGATATTATGAAAGTGATGGGTACCAAATGCGAACCTCAACCTGATCCTAGATTACCTCGAAATAATCTTTATTTTGCTTTTTGAATTTCATGTGTTCTTATAATTATATGCTCAAAACAAAAGTTCTGGGTTCCAATTTTTTTACCTTTTCCTGAATAAAGCCATCAGTTTGCCTATCAATCTTCTCTTTTTCTGTTTGAATTTTAATCATCCTAATTCAGTTAAAACTCTCACAAACACTGCTCGTGTCTTATTAGAATGAATACTTAAGTGGATGTTGCCCCTCAATTTTCTACTTCTAAGCTTTTCTGTGTTGTATATTTTTAGTGTCCTTAGCCAGTTTTTATTATATAGTATTTTAAGAGCGATGATATTTTATTTTGTAGCCTGAAACTGAGATGACCGAACCTGCTGCACCAACTAGTGAATCACACTCTGGTCCTCAACTTTATATTTGGGGAACAGACGTAGTTCTTAACCAATGCAAAGAGAAGTTCAAGCGATTCATCAATGAATATGTTGATATCAACTATGAAAGTGATGAAAGAATGGAAAATGTAGATTTTGATCGTCCATTTTATTTACAGAAATTGGAAGAAGTAAGTGAAAATGTTGTACCATTTGATTGGATTTTGATTATTGTTTAAGAGTCTGAAGAAGTTTTCACATCAATAATTAGTCATTTTGTATTATTAATTTAATTAATCTTTAATCATCGTGTTAAATGTTCTTTTTCAAAACTATTCGATAAAAGAAATTGATGTATGAAATTGCATATAGCAGAGCTACTACCATTTCTAATGATAAACCCAGGGCCGGATTTGAAAATGTGGAGGCCCCGGCGTAACAAAGGAGTAGAGGCCCCTAATCAGGGTTCGAAAAGATCATCATATTTTCGAAAATATCAGATACTTTGATATATATCCAAATATTTTGATATATGTGTATATATCCGATATTTTAGATCAGCACTTATTATTGCTAATTATTTTTTTATATTATTATTATAATTTATGGGGGAGAAAACGTAAAATTGCTGACCTGTGAAAGTTAGGATATTTTGCAAAATTTTATTGTGGAGGGCCCCTTTGTTGTAGAGGCCCCGGGACAGTAGCCCCGCCTGCCCTCTCTTAAATCCGGCCATGGATAAACCAAACTCTGTCTATTACTTGCTTAACTATTCCATTATTCTAAATTCCTCCTTAAGATTTGTTTATCTTGTAAATAGTTCTTATTAAACAATTTAATTAGCATACGAATAAATTGCAGATCGGCGATTGGAACTCCTCAAATTGGTTTTTAATCCAAATTGTTTGAAAAACTAGGCACTTTTTTTTAGCACAGAGCATTTATATCAACTGTATAAGATCAAGTTTCAAGATTGCTGCAACTTACTAGATACTACTAATATATAAATAGGTCATATTATTTATTTTAAACTATTTTTGTTGTGTTGGGGGGCAACAAATCATGATTCAGGTTATATGCTCAAGGCCAAAAAATGCATTATTGTTTTCATTTTACAATAAAATAATTAGTTAAAAAAAATTTTGCAAAGTTAAAAATTCACTGATAACTTGAACCTTTTAATATTGAGATTTGGCAGTTTGTTAAGGAAAAAAAATTATGATTAACAGGTTTATATAGATGAAGTTCCACACTGTAAATAAGTATATTTAGAACTTTCTGAAATTTTACTTTACAGAACAACATTAAAAGTATTTATATTACTTATAAACTTAATTGTTGTCAAAATTGTTTTACATATTTATCAAGATAAGCGCTGAGCTGTTCCACAGTGAAAATTTATCTAACCCAAAAACTAAGACATTCCAAAGCTATTAGTAGCATCATTATATAATTATTTATTTTCTAGATTTCTTTAACTTTGCATTTTATTTAGTATATGTGTTTTCCTTGCAGATTTTTACAATAGAAGAGCCGTTCTTGAATGTAAACTGTGCTCATCTTAATGGCTTTGATGCTGATTTGTACCGTCAGTTAGTTTTATACCCTCAAGAAGTAATACCTATATTAGACATGGCAGTAAATGAACTTTACTTTGAACGTTATCCAGATAGTCAGTTGCCACATCAGATACAAGTCCGTCCTTTTAATGCAGAAAAAACGAAAAATTTGAGACTTTTAAGTCCAGAAGGTAACTTTCACTTTTCTTTTTGTTTCTTTAGTATTGAATTAGTGACTAACCACCAACACTACTAAATATTTCTCCGTTTCGTTCCAAGAATGCTGCACTTGCCAGCTGCTCAGTCAAATTTAAGAAATAAATATCAGTATCATTGTATATCAATCTAATTACAGTCGTCTCGCAATAACTCAAACTTCGATAACTCGAAATTTTCAATATCTCAAAAAAAAAAGTATTTCCCTGCACCTTTATTGCGTTTTTAATGAAATTTTATCTCTTTAACTCGAATTAAATTCACCTTCTTTTCGGTAACTCGAATTTTTTTCCCATTCACTTAAAAAATTTTCAATCCCTTAAAACTCAAATTTTCAAACAGCTATCCCCTTTCTCCCCCATTTACGCGCTCTAGAGAAGAAAAACGTGTCCTCGGGCTCTTTTGTTAGTGATTTTCACAGTTGTGTGTGGGAGGGGAGACATGTTTCTGCTGCTGTTTTCTGTGGACAATGGTCGAGTTTCTAGAATAAGCGTTCTCTGAACTTGAATGACCAGTTCCTTAAACACAAACCCTTTCTCGTTCTAGTCATCCATCGTCTTCTTACTTTACTTATTAGTGCTGTGTAAGAGCTCAGGTTTATTTGTCATCGAAATATGGCTACAAAACGAAAATGCACTACACTTTCTATTGCAGAGAAAAAAAAGGTGATTGATGCGGTTGAAAAAGGGGGAAAGAAAAAGATAGATATTGCGAAGGAATTCGGCATCACATCAAAACTACAGCCGTTAGATCAGGAAATCATCCAAAATTTCAAACCAAAATATCGTCATCAAGTCGTAAAAAAATGCATTGCTGAAATTGATGAAGGAAGCAACCCTTCTGTAAATGTGTTGCAATCAATGAGAATGGTTGATAAAGCCTGGAATTGTGTTGAACAAAAGACGATAGCAAACTGCTTTAGAAAGGCAGGTTTCCATAAAGCATCTGCTGAAGAAATCCACCTAGAAGAGGAAGAAAAAGAAAAGAAAATCGAGGAAGTAGTTGATGAGGAATGGAGTTTAGTGTCAAAAGCTCTGCAGCTAGATCCTGTAACAACATTTCGAGGCTTTGTCAACATAGATGATAATGTTCAAGTGTGTGGAAATTTATCGGACAAAGACATAATTAACGAATTTCGACCACTCTCGGAAGAGGAAGATGATGAGAGTGAAGAACTTATCCATCCAAAAAAGATAACCTTTAATGAATCAAAAAGTGCCATGCATGTGATGCAGTTGTTTATTGAATCGAGACCTGATATGGACTTAAAGACATTCAATGCTGTTTCCCATTTGGAAAATATAATTGACGTGGAGAGAAAAAAAGAGTACCCGTCAAACTCTTCTTGATATTTTAAATAAAGTAAGGTATGTTCTCATTTTGTGTTCGCTTTTGTTAATGAGGCATATAAGAATACCTATACCTTAAATAGAATGATTTTTTGTAAGATTTTTGATAACTCGAATTTTCGGTAACTCGAATTTTTTATGTCTTCCTTTCAATTTCGAGTTAGCAAGAGTCGACTGTATATCTGTTGAACCAATCAAGAAAGTGGGTAAAAAAAATAACCAAGCCAAAAGCCCATAGATGTGTGTAAGCAGCTAAACTAATAAGCCAATTACATAGTGAAAAATATTAAATAGCAAATGAATAATAGTACAAACTGTTCTGTATAGTGTGTATCTGGGACTTGAGTTTAATTTGTAGCTTGAATTATTTTTATTTTTTGACCATCATCATTTATTTGCTATTAACATTTTTCATTATATATCGTCGCCTCAGAGCAACAGTTAGACATCTAATCCTAGGAATAACACTAAGATATCCTACTGTTGCCCTGAGGTGACGATATATGACTCAGTAAGTTTCGGAAAAGTGGTAAATAAACTAAGAGTTCCCTAGCTACTGCTGATTGTACTCACTTGTAAGTCGACCACCCTTCATTTAGAAGGAAAATCGAAAACCTGCTTATAAGCGGAGTCCCATCTTTTTGAAAAATATCAGGAATTTTTTGCCTCAGTTTTTGAAAAAAAAGAGAGGAAATGTAATGAACATTCTTACGATCAAAAGTGCCCAATTTTATACTTGATTACTAAAAGGTTTCATTTCTTTGATTACAATTTTTAAATAGAGTTTATTTTCTCTATTAGGGTATTTCAAATTGTTCCTTTCATTTTGAATTGAAGTCAATACAGTTTTACACTGCAGAGATATTACATTCATTTTTTTTAAATGAGCTTTAATTTCTGCTGGATCAACTATCCGAAAAACTCATGAATAAGGAATTTGCCACACTTTTCACATAATAGTTCTTTTACTGTAATTATTTACTCATTATTTTACAGTCGGACTTTGTAGAATTATAGCAGAATGTATAAATATTTCGTTTTTTAATTTTTTTAAAGGAGTTTGACAAAAATCGGGGAAATATTCACATTTTCAAGGGTTTCTTCCCAAAAATTGTTCATAGAAAATTTCAAATTCTGCCCCATGTATGAGTTGACCCCCCCCCCCCCCCCCCCCCCAACGTTTACCTCATTTTTTGCACAAAATGATTAATGCAGAAATATATACCATAACTGAAAATTTGGATTTTCAAATCAAATTTGCAAAATTTGCTGCTATTGTGTAAATGTTAGAAATTTGAATTGTTTGAACTTAAATTGATGTATTATGTGTGCTATTCTGTTAATAGCTTTGCATTTTAACAGTACTTACTAATTCTTCTCGTTTTAGATATTGACCAGTTGATTACAGTGAGTGGAATGGTTATCAGGACATCAAACTTGATTCCAGAAATGCGAGAAGCTTTTTTCACTTGCACAATTTGCAATGAAACTAATGCTGTTGAATTAGATCGTGGACGCATTGCAGAGCCAACAGTCTGTACAAGTTGTAATACTAAATATTCCTTTGGTCTTAGCCATAATCGTTCACAGTTTACTGATAAACAGATGATAAAAATGCAAGAATCACCAGGTATGTTGGTGTTTTTTTAATTCAAAATTATGTACAGTAGGCGCCGCTTAATATGATCACTTTAAGATAAATACAATTTGATAACAATAACCAAAAAGAATCCAGGACACACAAAATGATGATTTGTTTTCAATTAGGGAAGTATTTATTTTTGCAAATTGAAATTACAATGATTCAACTAAAGGCAGTTTTAAATTTTTAAATTACTAAATTAGTAGAATGGAATAATCTAAATCAAAGGGAAAACTAAAATATGTAATTTTGAAGCACATAGTAATAAGTGAAATAAAATATGACCTTTTACTTATGCATACTTTCCCTGACATTTGTAAACTACAGTTTTAATGCAGATTCATACACCAGCATAGTTTCGCTTCTTGTTTAAATTTCCATTTAGCTTTGCTTTGTTTTCAATCTCGTCTCGATTCTTTAGGAACTTACAAAGTAATGGCAGAGAAAATTTTAGCATTGCTGCAGCATTTCTTTGATTCAGCATTGGTAAATTGTCTAAGTTTTTTGAAGTGTCAATTTTCTCCCTGACAGTTATATCATGGTGCTCTTCCTCCATGGATAAAATGTTTTACAATTTAGTGTGAAGTTTTTAAGGTAAGTAAGGTAAAAAACAGGTAGAAAAAGTCTTCTGCTTTACTAAAAGAAGGGGGTTTGTTTTTCCGGAAGCTTCATTATCTCTCTCAAAGTGGGAGGAACTCACCACCTGCAGCCATGGAGGTCCTACATCCATGCCTGCAACATGTCCAGCCACTGAATTTTTTCTATCTGCAAATGAAAGGCATCTTAAAAGGAGTTAGGTCACTGAGAACAAACTTTTTGTTTTTTCTAGAAAGCGTTTGCATTGCTATTGAAAACCACAAAATGCCACACAGAAAGTTTGTCTTTTCGGGGTTTGTCAGGGTGTATCTCTGTCATCAGAGGAACAAAAAAGTTTTGTAAGTTTATGAAAAGTGATACCAATAAACAAAGACACTGATTACAATATCAGACTATTTTAATGTGTGTTAGTATACAAGTGTTCCTGGACTTTGATTCTGATAACATTGCCCATGATCTCATTAAGTGGCACCCACTGTGTATGCAACATCTGGTAATAAATTTTATAAATGAGTGAAATTAGTAAAATATTCTAAAGAGTTGGGTCAGCTTTATTTACAATGAATTTGTTGAAAATAGGATAATCAACTGTTAGCTTCTTATCTTTCCTGCTCTCTGTAAACTTATGAATATTGCCTATAACTGCTTATTAGATAAGCGATTTAAAACATGGTACTGTAAAAGAACAAAAGATTTTCTCAGTTTGTATTTCTGTTTATAAATGAGCCTACATATTTTCAGCTTGAATGATTTGGTGGTTTCTTCTGGGTTCTTAATTTAAGAATTTTTTTGAAAAGCTATAAATTTAGCATTTATAAAAAGTTAAAGTACATTAAATCTTGTGCTGTATTATAAAAATTATTTCCATTTAATTCATAAGGTGTGTAAATTTCTCTTTCTCATTTTGTTTGATTTTTTATAGCATTTGATTGAATAAATCATTCACTTCGGAATTAATCTAATGATTATTTTTTATTGGGGATGCTCAAAGCTAATTATAAAAATATTATTTTAGATGACATGCCTCCAGGTCAGACTCCCCACACTGTTATACTTTATGCACTTGATGATTTGGTTGATTCTGTCCAACCAGGTGATAGGTAATCATTTAAGTTCCAATTTACCTGTTTGTTTTTACTCTATCAATTGCAAGTTCAATAACAGTTGCTGGTTTTATTTAGTCATTCTTCTATCATTTGATACATTTTTTTTTCATTTAAGAATTATTTTAACTTGCATAATGGTCCTCATTTGCATTATTACAATTTTGTTACCTTTCTGTACTATTTTTAAAGTTAAAATTATTATTGCACCAGATAAAGATCTATGTAATTTTTTCCCTAAAAATTCCTTTTTTCTAACTTTGTGAAGAAAAATAGTTGTTAAAATTTAATTTTGGTCCTACTCTAGGGTAATTCCATAGTAACACATAATTGCTGCCTAAAACACCTTACAAAGGCTACATGTATGGTAACTTATTATGTGAACTTCATGAAAAACATGGACTCTACTTTTTGAAAATTTCTAGGAGCATTACTTTAGTTATATCTTTTGCTCGTTAGCACACATATCTTATGAGATATGTCTGTTACTGTTCAAAAAAAGCATCTTGTAAATCTTTTTTCTGGAAATCTTCAAAATGTAACTGCATTTTTAGACGTACAGTTTGTGTACTTAATGAAGTTCATGTGACAGAATAATATTTGTAGCCTCTGTAAGGGATTTTATTCAAAAATTGATGTGTTTATTAAAATAGGATAGTCCTACAGTGTTACTCAACCTAATTTTGACCCTGCCTCTCATCTACTATTCTGATGCCTTCTGGTGGTATATAATCCATACTATCCAAGATATGAATTCTTTTTGATCTGAATCCAGTATGCTCTTACATATATTTCCTAACAAGAATAATATTAGGTGAACAAGATAGTCAATTCTATTAATCTTTTTCAGTAAAAGTACAAAAGGCAATACCAGTTATTGATTTCTGTTATGCTCTCCAAAGTTTTTATGTGTAAACGGATTTTTACATTGACTAGGATTCATGCTGAAGTTAGTTCTAATGCTAATTGCTAATGTTAAAAAAATCTTAAAATTAGCCAAAGAACTTCACATGTTTTGAACTGTCAAGATTTTTAAGCTTTCTGCTAAAACTAGATTTCTTTAAAGGTCAGTTTTATCAGAGATTAAGAAATCAGTTTTAACAAAGATCTCTAAGTCCTGCACAGTTGAAAACATGAGAGGCTCATTGGTTAATTTTAAGATTCTTATTATTATTACTTTCTCTTACGTTAATCAGGATTTATTATGTCAACAAACAGAGCTGAGTTTTTTGTTTTAACAAAGTCTTTTTTTTTTCTTCTAGAATCACTGTAACTGGTATTTATCGAGCAATCTCTGCACGAATAAATCCAAAACAACGAAATGTGAAAGCTGTTTATCGCACTCATATTGATGTTATTCACTTTCGTAAAGTCGACACCAAGCGACTTCATGAAGATGTGGATGAAGGGTATGATTTTCTTTTATAAATTAATTTGGCATTAAGGTCCGAGAAAAAAGTAGTATTATGCTGCTTAAAACTGTACTGCTATTCTGTGAAGTTTTGTATTGTATATGTTACTCATGGTATCTTGTTAATTTTTTTATATTATAGTTTGTTTCTGAATATCTAATTCATTTTTTTTTTCATAACAAGTTTTATCATGCTTATCACTTATGAAATCATATACAGGAAAGAAACTAATTTTAAATTTATGCAAATTATTTCTGATAAACCAAATTAGTCATTTACTGTATGAATTTGCTTTTGGACTGATTAATTTCATTTTTATTTATTTTAAAGTAATAACTATACTTTTAAGGTAGATACATTTAGGATTTGAAATCAAACTACATGTAAATTTCACATAAAACCCAAAATACTGGTAAAGTACTTATTTTCGCAAGTCCAATAAATACTATTAAAAATCTGTGATATTACTACTAAAAATCTGACTTTTGTAATCAATAATTGTTTTGACGAATTTTGCGCTTGGATTTTCTTCGTTAAACTGATTTCTGGTTTTTCTGAACCAGTTCAATCTTCTCCATCTACTTGTTTTGCTAAACAGCTTATCGGGTTGACTTTCAAAAATGAAAGTTAAATGCAGTAAAATCCCTCTAATGCAGACACTAACGGGGCAGTTTTTTTTTCCCCCCTCAATAGAGAGGTGTCCGCAGGACAGGGGTTTAATAATGTTATTTGCATTGGAACTGGGAAATAAAAAATTGTCCGCATAAGAGGGGTATCCTTTAGGAGGGTTTTATTGTATATTCTTTCTTTCAAAATTAAAATCTTGGTTCCTTTTTAGGGTTGATTGCCGATTTTCTCCAGAGCGTATTGAAAAGTTGAAAGAATTATCAAGGCTGCCAGACATATATGAGCGTCTTGCTAGAGCTTTAGGTTTGTTGATATTACTTATATTAATTAAAATAAAAATCGTAAAGTTTTATTTGTTATAAGAGTAATTTATTGCATCAATTGAGAACTGTTATAAAGGTTCATTGGCTATATTTTTTGTATATGTAAAAATGTTTAAAAAGTGAGGTGAGAAATTCAGAGTGTTAATGATTTAATGAAATGTTAGAGTCAAAATTTGCTTTTCTATAACTAAGGAAAGTAGTCTGATTTAATGTAATTTCTGCAATTTTTCTCTGGATAAAAAATCATATAATCCCAATGGCTTGAAATTGTATAAACAATTTTCAAAATTGCAATTTTTTTTTTTTTTACAACAGTGCTCTTTTTTGGTATTTCATATTCCAATCATCCTTCCAGACATAAAAAGGACAAATGAGACCCATTTGGCAACTTAAAATGATTTGAATTGGCTTAAGGCCACTGTTAACTTTTCATGAGCATTGATGAAAAATTAACTACGTCAAAGTCTAGGCTCAATGAAGCAACTGTACAAGCTGTTCATGTAAAGTTTGCTTGTGCAGATTCTGATGATGATGAATAGGTACCTCACTGCCAATTAGCAAACTTCAGATGCCCCTAACATTTTGCTGGAAAATTCTGAAAATGTGGGGAAGTTGCTGCTTAATTGAGTCATTCCATATCAAGTGACCTAGGCGTCCCCACTCGACCATCTCCGATTTGGATGAAATTTTATAGAGGCGTAGAGATGCCTTTGAAACTAATCTATACAAATTTACAGCCTCCTAGATCCAAATCCTGAGGATCTAGGATCTCCGAAAAATGTGATCCAAGGTGGCGGATTAACTTTTTGTGCCAAATTACGAAGTTTACACCAAGTTTACAGGAAATTTTATTACATTGGAAGCCTGAATTTTTAGGCGCTTAGAGTATGTTTGACCGTTAGTATATTCAAGTATTTTTGTGAATTTGAGCTCTGTAGATTTTGTGTAGCATGTGCGTGAACTTGTGAAAAAGCGTGACGGGAAAAAAATTTCCTGGATTTTAGGTTGTCATAAAATCTGAACAAAAATAATTCAAAAGCTCGTACTGCGTGATTCTATTGTAAAAATGTTTGTTTTTAATGGATTACAGTTACAGAGCTTAAATATCTATTTTCAAAAAGATATTGTGATCCAAAGTGGCTATCAAAACCATTCAAGTGAAAAATAGCCTATTTTCAAAGCGCTATAGCTCAAGTTTGTCATCTCGCATCTTCTTTTCGTTTATACCATTAGAAAGAAATAAATTTTTTCCTTTCAAAATAAGTTTTTTCTTCGATGGTGTTCTTTCGAATAAGGATAAAAAACAAGCTTAAAATTATATCTGTTGTAATGAATTGCCATGTTCAATCTCAGATTACGGGACATTTTATAATACTGGAAGCCTGAAATTTTATGAGCTTAAAGTACTTTTGGTTGTCAATGCATTCTAGTATTTTTGTGAATTTGAGTTAATTAACTTTTGTGTAGCAACTGTGCAAAGTCTTGACAAAACGCAGCAGAGAAACTTTTTTTTCTGGATTTTAGAATGTCATAAATTCTGAACAAAAATAATTCAAATGCTTGAACTTTGTAATTCTATTGTCGATATGCATGTTTTTAATGGGTTATACTTGCAGAGCGTAAATATTGATTTTTTAAAAGATATTGGCATCCAAAGTGGCTATCAAAATAGTTCACATGAAGAATAGCCTGTTTTTAATGCCTTGTAGCTCAAGTTTGTCACCTTGCATCTTCTTTTCATTGGTACCATGAGAAAGAACATATTGTTTCCTATAAAAACAATTTTTCTTTCTGATGGTGTTCTTTCAGACAAGCGGGAAAAAATGGGCCTGAAATACTATTTGTCGTTAGCGAGAAAATCCCGTTCTACAATAAATAAAGAACTGTGAATGCCGTGACAACCGGCTTATAGGTATTATGCAACTGTTATAAGTCAGGAATAGTTTTTTATTAATCATTTAAAAAGATACTTTGCAAATGAAATATGATAAAAAAAAGGAAATTATCTTGTTCTGTCTAGTGTATCAGTCTGCTTCCTGATCAAAATACTTTTCTGATTCTAACATATTCAGTCTGCAAAAGAACTTTTTAAATGATTAATAAAAAACTATTTCTGACTAATAACAGTTGCAAAATCCCTATAAGTCGGTTGTCACGGCATTCACCATTCTTGATTTATTGTAGAACGAGATTTTCTCGCTAAGGACAAATAGTACTTCAGGCTCATTTTTCCCGCTTGTCTTTGAATCACAATATCTTTTAGAAAATAGATATTTAAGCTCTGTAACTGTAACCTATTAAATTCAAGCATTTTTACAATGGAATCACGCAGTACAAGCTTTTGATTTTTTTTTATTCAGATTTTATGACAACCTAAAATCCAGGAAAAAAATTTCCCATCGAACTTTTTCACAAGTTCACGCTCATGCTACACAAAATCTAACGAGCTCAAATTCACAAATATACTTAAATATACAGGGTGTTTCAAAATGAATAGCAGGGTTTTAACATGTTATAATATTTATTACACCAAACTTACAGCCACAAGTGATATATCAAATGAAAGAGAAACTCAAACAGCTTTACATAATAGCCTACAAGTGTTCAATGTGAGCACCATTCGTCACTCGGCACATGTCAAGACCATATGCAAGTTCTTCCCAAACTTTGATGAGTGTCTCATTAGTAATTGCTGCAATAGCTGTTTCAATCCTGTTCTTTAATTCGGGAAGGTCGGCTGGCATTGGAGGCACATACACAAGGTCCTTAATAAACCCCCAAAGATAGAAATCACACGGCGTTAGGTCGGGTGACCGTGGAGGCCATGGGGAAAATTCCCTGTCATTAGGCCCTTTACGACCAATCCAGCGGTCGGATACAGTTAGGTTAAGCTAATCGCGTACCTCCTTATGCTAGTAAGGCGGCGCACCATCTTGCTGAAAGATGAAGTTTTCTGTAAAACACAAAACGCTTTCTGTTCTTTAGTCGCCCTCTTTTCTACAAGCACTTTCTAGCGGATTGCAGCAGAAACATTCCACCCGCATGCTCACTGATGCCAACAAACAAAACTGTTTGAGTTTCTCTTTCATTTGATATATCACTTGTGGCTGTAAGTTTGGTGTAATAAATATTATAGCATGTTAAAATCCCGCTATTCATTTTGAAACACCCTGTACTAACGATCAAACATACTTTAATCGCCTAAAATTTCAGGCTTCCAGGGTAATAAAATTTCCTGTAAACTTGGTGTAAACATGACAATTTGGCACAAAAAGCTAATCCGCCATCTTGGATCACTTTTTTCGAAGATCCTAGATCTTCAGGATTTGGATCTAGGAAGCTGACAATTTGCATAGGTTAGTTTCAAAGCATCTCTACGCCTCTATAAAATTATATCCAAATTGGAGATGGTCCAGTGGGGACGATTTGAAAAATTAGGTCAGATGACGTGGAATGACTCAATTCTGTTAACAAAAGTAATGACTTTTTATGATGAACAAAAGAAATGTAAGTAATCAAATTTTCTAAATGGGGGTGTCTTAATAAATCTATCATCAGTAACAGATTTATAGGTTTGGGAGCCTGTCGCTTTGCTTTTATGGGAGCCTCACTTCTAATATAAGAGTGTGAGGAACAGGTTTAAACATTTCCTTCTGGACCACTCGTAATTGCCACAAATCTGCCAGTTTTTATCGTGCACTGTTTCTGGAAAGGAAAATACATTCTTGAAGAGGCTAGGAGGAGATTAACTTGTGAGATAATTCAAACTTCCAATAAGTCAGAAGTTTTTACAAGCTATAGAGTTAACTGTATCACTTTGTAGCACACAGCTACTTTATTTTTTTTTTTTTTTTAAGTTTTCTCATACCAAAACTTTTATCCTTGTGTAATATATAAAAAAATCTCTTTAGCTCCAAGTATTTATGAAAATGAAGATATTAAGAAAGGAATCCTTTTGCAACTTTTTGGTGGAACCAAAAAAGATTTTGCCAACAAAGGAAAAGGAAAATTTAGGTTTGTAAAAAATGAAAATTTTTATGCCGATCGTGCAGTTCAATTGCAGTTTGATAAAAATTAATGCATAAATTATTTACAAAATTGCTTTTTTTAGGGCTGAAATAAATATATTGTTGTGCGGAGACCCTGGTACAAGTAAATCTCAGTTGTTACAATATGTATATAACCTTGTTCCTCGAGGGCAGTATACATCTGGTAAAGGGTCAAGTGCTGTTGGTTTAACTGCTTATGTCACTCGAGATCCTGAAACAAGACAAATGGTTTTGCAAACGTAAGAAAACAAAACTTTGCTGTGTTTCAATTTAACACAATATTTTCAGCTTGAATAATGTTTATTTATTTATTTATTTATTTTACAGTGGAGCTTTGGTATTAAGTGATAATGGCATTTGTTGCATTGATGAATTTGATAAAATGAGTGACAGCACTCGTTCAATATTACATGAAGTAATGGTAAGTAGAGTGCTAATGGATTTCTTTCTTTCTTGTGTAAACACTTTTTAATTTTTACTATTGTAATTAAGTCATTATACTGGCTCAATTTATACATTAAGTTACAGTGCTAGTATGGAGGGTGTACTTCAAACCTTTTGGGACTTAAATATCTGGCTTAAAGTGTAGTCTCTGTTCAATAGTGAATTTATACTTAGTACATACTTGGCGAGGAAAATGTAAAACTCAATTACTGTAATCAAAAATTCCATTGTATCAGTTTCTAAGTTTGTTTACTAAAAAAATGCATATTGTAAAAACAATAAACAAGTTTACAAATGCATGTTGTGTACCTTTGCTACGTATTTTTAGTAGCATAAATTATTTGTAAATTTCTTATTTATGTTCTTAACATTACTGAATTGGAAAAATTGTTTTTGTATGAGAATCAAGAAAAAAAAATTTTGAATATTCAACATTCAAATTATATATATATATATATATAACTAAAATTAATTTTCATATGGTAAGCTGAAGTTTGTTTTTGTAAAATTTCATTGCCTTCTTGCAAAAAAAAAATCAAATTAATTGTTAACAATCAACTCTGATGACTAATTTTAATCTTTCAATGATGGCAACTATGATGTGGAGAAAATTTTCCATAGTAATGCAAAGTAACTCCCAATTATCTGCGGACTTTCACAATTTTTTTTTTCAGCGATGATTAACTAAATGTAGATAAATGAACCCATTAACTAAACAAGTGCAAAATCTTTTTTTAAACATTACTGTTACTTTCTTCCCCCTTACTTTCAATGACACCAAAACTTCCATGGTCACCGAAATTGAAGTAGTAAAATCCTGATTTTAAAATCTGCACTATTTACTGCTTTACATCTACATTAATTACTGCAGTTATTTTTAGATCTGAACTATTTACGGTCATAAACAAGTGACCAAACTAGTCTTTTTCGGAAAAAAAAATTCCCCTCGCCAATGTGTTTGCAGCATTTTCACTCTTATGTGTGTGATCCGTTTGCAATATAGGTGATCCTTTTTTAGTTTTTACATACATTTTTTACTACAGCTGTTATCAACTTCATTAAAGATTAAATGTATGTGGGTGTTATTGATCTTGTAAAGCTGTTGCCATACACTTTTTATCTATTTTGCGGATTATTCACGAATTTGCTTATCTACAGTTACCATGCCACCCTATTCGGCAGATAATCTGGAATTCGCTGTATTATTATTTTTGTTTTTCTTATGTTTTGGTTTGGTGTTTTGAAAGTGAGTTTCCAGCAAATAAATTTAAGATAGAACCATGAAAAAATGGCATGTAACATCCATCTCATAGTTAATCCCTTTTTTTTTTTCCATGTTTATGTACTTCAGTTTCAATTTCCTTATTGCATCTCATTTCTCATCATTCTTTTCAGTCTTCATCCCCCCCCCCCCTCTTTTTGTTCTATTTACAGCAGCTATGTGTAAGAATACGTAACCTTTTTGCATCCTTAACAGGATTAAAAATTTTGCCTACAAAGCTTTCATGAATCATCTTTAAAGTTGTAACTGAAAAATTTTTAATATTATTTTGCTGTCATCTTAATTTTTAAATTTTTCATGTAATACTAAACTTTATTTCTTTTTTAAGTAAAAATAAAAAATTTTGGTAATCTAAATATTAATTGAAATGGAGGAACATTTGTATAGTTTTAGTGGATTGAAAAATTGTATTCCAAATTAGAAAATGTATACCACAATGCACCAAAAAAAAAATTCCAGTTTTCAATTTTTCATTTTTTTTTTCACTCATTGGCAATCACATACCTGTTTCTGTTTGTAATGTATTTAAATGTACTCATATTTTAACTTATTTTTTTCTTCTTCCATAGGAACAACAAACTTTGTCTATTGCAAAAGCTGGAATCATTTGTCAGCTGAATGCTCGTACCTCTATTTTGGCTGCTGCTAATCCTGTGGAATCACAGTGGAATAAAAACAAAACAATTATTGAAAATATCCAGTTACCTCATACTTTGTTGTCCAGGTACGTTTTCTTCCATTAGTTTAATTTAACTGGCCAAATTTTATCAAATGAATGTAATCTAAGAAAACTGCATTTTTAAGTTTGGGAACTAGATTGATATTCCATCTCTTGTTTTCAGTCTCTTGATATTGGTAGGTTTTAGGCTGAATAGAATGGCCTATTATTTCTGATACATTGCCCCCCCCCCCCCATTCTTCCAAGCTGATTAAAATTTTATGTAAGATTGTAAAGTTACTACATTCAAACTTGCAAAGATGTAATTTTTAAGTCTTTAAAAGGCATTATGAGCATATAATCAAACATTTGGATAATATTCCCCAATGGTACTTTATTTTTCTTGTTTTACATCTTGTAATTTTTTTAAAGCTTTTTTTTTTTTCATTTAGTACTTCTGGATTTTGTCTAATAAGATTTCAACCTCTTATATCTGCTAATAATCATATGATAATCTGGTATTAACTTCTTGGTTTTATGTTATGACTTAGTGCACTATTACGTGTAACTTTCTACAAATAGTACATGTTAATGATATTGTTATTATTTGTGGTGGTGTGTTGTAAATTAATTGGAGTTACAGTAAAAGGTTTTATTTGAAGTAAAACTTTGATGAAAGCTGCTTAAAAAAATATTGAAAGAGCACTGCAATTTTTAAAATAAAATATCCTGAAACATTTTAAGTCTGACAATCAGACTTACGAAAAAGGTATCTTGCTGAAATAGTTTCGGCTCAAATGAAGTCCTTTTTAAAGCACATGTTGCATTTATCCCATAAATTTCATATCTTATTCCAATTTACATATTTTTGGAGTTTTCCTCACATGATATTAAAATAAGTTATAAGGTAAAACCCAAACTTAATATGCTCGCAAGTACAATTTTGATTTGTACTAATTTAATGTACTAATTGCATGCTGTCATAAAAGATTTCCCACAGCCTTGAATGTTCTATGTCACTAAAAAGCGCTTTTTTTTTCTGCATCAGATTAAGCTTGTTCCAATTTTCTCAATGAGTACAGCAGATATAGGGGTTTCTAGTTTAACAAAAGTACCAGGCTAAACCAGGCCAGTCATTTAAAAAAATTCCAGAGGTGGAAGGGAGGAGGTTCAAGGGCATATACTCAATGCATATTATGTTGAAAAACCCCAAAACAATGCCATATATGGAAAGGAACTACATGGAAACCATATGTGGAAAGGAAATACATTGTTTTCTCAAAGCCATGGGGGGTCAATTGCTTTCTCTAGACCCCCTCCCCCCCCCCCACACTCCCTCCTAAATAATGGACCTGGATTACACTTAATTCAAGCATGGAACTAAAGCACAAAATCTTATAGCGACCGTAAATTTGAAAACTAATTTTCTAACGTACAAAACTCTGATTTTGCTAGGTGCTCAGAAACTCCACATCTGCTGTCTGTTCTCAAACTCAGCAACTAGCAGCTGCGAACGGTTCCAACTGAAAAAGGGGTGATGGTTTAAGGAAACGCACTTCCCGATGCATTCAGTTTTTGTTTGCTCGTTACTTTCTTCTTGCTATCACCCTTGTTTTAATAAAATCAGAAGAGACCTGACGCATGCGCAAATTGGAATAAGGTTTCGCATTAAAATATCAGACAGTATAGCTTGGTTATCATTTTCCCATCAACTTCCTTTTGTCTGTGGGGGGGGGGAGGCAATCTTTGGTTGGTGGCTGACAGTGAGCAAGGAGCGTAGTTCCCTAATTTATTAAATGTATTTTAAATATAGACATTGGTGAATGGTGTGAGAATTTTCTTAGGTAAGTAATAATGCATTTGCATCACTAATGTGTCTAATAGTATTCTTTATTGCTACACAGGACTGTTTTTCACCTTTTATGTAGTGCATATGGTATTACCTAGTGTGCCAAGTTGTCTTAAAATTTTGGAATGAAGTACTAAAATATTGGAATGAAGTACATTATTATTATGAACAGAAAGGAAAAATTATTTTTATTGCTGTTTTAAAAGTAGATTGCTAAATCCTTAAAAATAACTTTTTCAATGCCAATTTATTTCTTTTAGTTTTATGATAATTTAGTCAATGGCTCTTTTTTTTATATAGCAAAGTTCATAAATTTTACAATTCCTTCCATCTTTGCAAAAAAAGAGGAAAAGAGAGATCTTGGCAAAAATGCTAGGAGCCTAAATCCTTGAATTATTTACTTAGTAAATACATTTGTGATGTTCTGATATATTTTTTAAAAAGTGAAGATATTTTTTTAAATTGATTTCATAAAACATCGACATGAATAAATATCATCTGCAATAAAAAAAAACTTCTTACAGGTTTGATCTAATTTTCCTCATTTTGGATCCTCAAGATGAGGTATTTGATCGAAGATTGGCGCGACATTTGGTTTCTTTATACTACAGAAGCCCTGATGAAGAACAAGAAGAACTATTAGTAAGTAAAATTTTTGTGAAGCGAGAGACCACCTCTAATTACAACCAATATTTCAAAGTATTAATATTGTCCCTTGTCTACATGATGTGAAATTTTTCTCATACCTCAGACGAGTTTAAACCCCCTTTCTTTAGATCAAAAGTATGTGTTAATTCCTCTGAGAGAAACATAAACATTTTTTTAAGTACTTTTTATGATTGTTTGTAAACTTTGAATAACCTTTTGTAAATTTGCTTAGTTAAAACAACAATGTGAAAGATAATTCATATTAAAATGTCGTCTTCTCGAGAAAGCTTTTCATTGACAATTTTTGGCAAATGATCTAAAAAATCTCAATGATTTAAAACTTTTGTCTGTTGCCACCTTATATTTGTTAACAAATAAAATGTCAGTAATTAAAATAAGCAAGGCTTTTAAAATGACTTTCAATTTTCGCTCTTTGATTCTGTTTTTAAGGGGGGATATTTCAATAGTTGAGAAATTAGAGCAGCAGTCAAATTTTGCATGCATAATTTTATTTTGGTAACCCTGTTATTTTATGATAACCCTACAAAAATAGATATTTCCCTACTCTTTGTTTACGCATGCAAAAGAAAGACATGTCTTGAACAGGCATTGGTGCCAAAAATTTAACACTAATACATTAAGATCTCCAATTTCCCAATTATCTGTTTTTGCCAATCTTCCTGTTTTTGCCAATATCATAATTTTGTAGCACATGATCACATGAGCAGTTATACATTAGATCTAATAATTCTTAAGTTATTGAAGAAAATTTCATGATGGCCAATATATACTAGTACTTTCTTCTGAATATCAGACTATTTGTGTTTTGATGGGTTTAGGGTTAAAAGTACAGTCAAGTCCCGACTTACATGAGGGATGCATCCTAAGACTCCTCCCGTAAGTCGAAATTTCGCATTGTGGAATAATGTATGTACACAATATTTTTTAGAAACATATCAAATTCTTTTAGACATTTGTAAACACCGCTCAAACTGCTTTAAATCATTCCTCAACTATACATTAGAGTTTCTTACATAAAAATTTTAACTGTTATAGTATTTAAAATAAAAAAGCTGTTTTATTCAACATAAAATACTTTGAGATGCACAAAATGAATGATCGATGGGTTGGAGGGAAAGACATAAAATAAAACAACACGGTACACATAGTATGTAGTAATAATGAAATGATGCACTATAATAGTACTGTACAGCAGATACAGTTATAATATTTAGGAGTAAAAAAAAATGATAATTTATATTCCATGATCAGATCGTTACTCATAATATATTTTAAATAATATATTTTAAATATATTTTAAAATACCGTTGCTTCGGCTTTTTTTTTAATGTTTCCATTTACGGAAACAGCTCCTTTTCCTGATCTCTTTAATCCATTAATACAAGAGCAGCTTCCATTTTTATAGTCTATAATTTGTTTAGACTCTGCAAGCTTTGATATTGAAACTAATTTCTGAACTTTTACGGGTATGGAAGATTTACTCATACTCATTGTGTTGCTACTGTCGACGTTTTGTAGTTGTTCAAGCACATCCACACTCTTTAAACTTTTTTTTTACCAGAAACTTTTTTCCCCCTTCATCTTCACTAACGTTAAATGAAACAGCGCATTAAAGTGCCATTATATTTCATCAACTTTCATGTTTAGAAATCAAGGGGAAAAAAATCAATAAATGAAAGCTGCTGAGCGGTTATTTGATGCACTAACAACGTGATGCGTAGATTAATTTGATGTGGGAACTTTCGCTGTCAGTGATGCTAAAGGGATGTAATAACATTCACAAAATCGATATTTAGTTGTCAATTACGAAGTCAATACTTCCTTCCAAAAAAATTTGTTGTGGACGAGAAATTCGCGTTAGCTCTAAAATTTGCGTTATAGCCATTTCGCGTAAGTTGAATCGTGTTGTAGCGGGAGTCTACTGTATCTAAAATCTACTCTAATAAGATGAACCGTGAGAAATACTATTTTTTGCAGAAAATTTTTCTGTTTTTTGGTTAAAATGTCGTCAAAATAAAAGTGTGTATAGAGTTGCCACGCAACAGGGAAACCTAAAGAAACTGAAAATTCAAAAACCAAAAAAAAAAAAAAAAAACAGGGAAAATCCAGGGAATTTTGAAAATTCCCTCAAAAACCTGGAAAATGCAAGGAATTTTGAAGTTGAACTTGCAAAATCAATGCTTAAATACATAAACTACCAAAATAAATAATATTATTAATATTAATAAAATTAAGTTTATCAATAAAATAAAAAATGGTAGTTTTACTTAAATCTTTTTTTCTTGTTTTTATTTTAGTAAATATTAAAATGTGTATCATAAAAACAAAAATTATTTATTGTTTTATTTGACCTGCATCTTAAATTTTTTGCAAATTTAATTTAAAGACCATTAAATTAGTCAATATTCATTGTTCTGCTTAACTTTTGCACTTTTTAGATCCAATTAATGAATGGTTACGAGCAGTGGCATAGCTAGAGTGGGGAGGGGTGCGGTCTGCCCCAAGCGGCATACTTTTGGCTGTGGCAATTCAGCGCCATTATTGAGAATAAAATCTAACTAAGTGAATCATACTTTAAATCTATTACTGGAGGCAAAGGAAACAAAAATCCCTTCGTTATGTAAGGTTTTGGTATGACTACATTTGTGTTTCTCAGTGCTCAAAGTTTAAATATTTCCGTCATGAGCTCCTGAACCTTCCTCATTAACTTAACGTCCTCTAAACATTACTTTTAACTACGATTTTTGATGTAAATGTAGAATATTTCTCCGGGATAGGCGCCTGACACTCCCTCTCACTGTTTTTGTAGGAAAAATAAGGATTAAATTAGTCTCCTTTCATCCTTAAATAAAGTTCTCAATTTCAAGTTCAATAGTTTTCGATGGTTAATTTAAGAGATATGTCTTAATGAAATGGTGGCAAAGAGAGGTACCGCCCCGGGCGGCAGAAACTGTAACTACGCCATTGGTTACGAGAAGGCTTATTTTTTCTTGTATAAAAAGTTGTATATAATCAATCTGCATATTATTTCAGTTAAGAAATTCTTCTTTATTTCCCCTTTTTTTATATTTTTATTTGGTATTTTTCCCCTGTGATGAAACTATCAGGATATTAATGTTATTTTTTAACTATCAGTGTATCATACCTGCCAACTCTACTGGATTTTCCGGGAGACTCCCGGATTTTTGACATTTCTCCCGGTCTCCCGATTTTTATTGAAAATCTCCCGGTTTTTATTAATCTCTAAAAAAAATCCTTCCATCTAGGGATTTTCTTGAAGATGAAAAAAATAAACCCCTTTAAAATAAATTTTTACATCGTTTTAGCGCTTTTACTCCATTGTTTGAAAGTTTCCTACTCAATTTCAAACTTTAGCACATTGGAATCTGGCAACATCAGTTCTTGTTTACGTTTGCGATCTCTTTCGTGATTGAAATTCTTTTTTTCCCTAAATAACTTTTCATTGAAAAAGTATTACTTTAACTTTTATTCTTCCATTTAATATTTTCATCAATTAAACTCTGTATATGACTCAAGGAACTTGCATATGATTGTACTTACTTTAAGAGATAATAAAAAATCCCTATTTTCCCCTCAATAACATGGGAAAAAGCGATATTGCGCTACATTGAAAAAATCTACTGGATTTTTTTCTTTGAATGTTGGCAGGTATGGTGTATGCTTGTTTGTAATGTTGCATACAGGGAATTTTTTTCCAAAGTTGAGTGGCAACACTGGTGTATTATTGACCAAATACTCCTTTCGTATTTTGTCATAATTTTTTGCCTTTGAATTTTAGCATTTTCCTTGGGTACGATTTAGCAAATCTTAATGATTCCTAAGACACATATCAGCATTCACTTAATCTTGTATATGTTTACAAAAAGCTCTTCGTTAATGAACTTAGATTTTGTTTTAAAAATGCGTGGCAAAATATAATGACCTTTTATAGTTCGCACGATACATATAAATGTTTTCCATTCATAAAGTCAGTTGCTTTCTAAAATTGAATTGGATTTAATTGTTCATTGTAATATTGCTGTTAAAATCAAATTCACAAAATCTTGAGGAAGCTATTGTTATGGCACAAATTACTAAAGTTGGCATGCATATGCAAAGTGGTTATAATTAGGGTCACGATTTCAAAACCCTCTAATTTCAAGACTTATTGTCTGAATAGCTTGGATGTTTCACCAAAACAGTAGTGAAGCCATGGGAATTTGTTTGGCATAGGGCAAAAATAGTTCAAAATTTGTCTGCCATTTAATGTAAATATATCAAATATTTAAATTAAACTCTCTTTCCTACAAGGGAATCACAGTTTTTCATTTTGTTTTATATGTACAAAGTATTGCAATTACATTCTTGGTTCTTAAGGTAGGAAGGAAGATTTACACTTGATTCAGTCCTTTGCTGCGTGACCAATGAAATTCGTTCACTGGAATTAAATATTATTGTCTGCTTATTTTGCATGTATAAGTATAGTTTTTCTTTTTATTGATTTTTTTTTTCTTTTTATAAAAATTTTTGGCAATAAATCTAAACTTAGTAATATTTTTTTATTTATTTGCTTTTTCTGTTGACAATTTCTTTCAAATTGGATATTTGCAACTTATACTCTTATTATTTTACTTAAAATACTTAGCTACAGTGGCTTTGAATTATTGTAAAGGGTACTTAAATTAGATGTGATTTTCTTTGGAAGCGGGAGTTTTGACAAGAAGTTGACATCATCATAGCAGTATTTTTTACTACTTTATGGAAGCTTAAATAAAATTTTGTACATACATTTTACCTAGCCAAACAAAATCTTTTTTATATGAGTGAAAAGGGAAATTCATATATCCTAAAAGTACTTTTTTTTAACACTATTGCAAGAGCACAGCCGTGTCGGTACAGCTAGTTCTTCATAAAGTTCATATAATGAAACATTTATCTGAAAAATCGAAATTTTTGTGGAGTGTCTTGCAGAACTGCCAAGAACCAAGGCCCTTTGTCAGTTATGAACCCCCCCCCCCCCCAAGAAAGAAAAGGAAAAAGAAAAAGTTTAAAACTGCTTTCTAAAAAGTAATTAACTCTATTTTAAGTGCAAGTGCCACAACAGTAAATTTTTCTTTATCTTGACGTTTTCGCTTATTCAAACAGGGTGTCTACCCACATGGAAAGCCTGGAAATGTTAGGGACATTTTTTGTACTGGAAATGTCAGTGAAGTGTACTTTTGTGTGCAGAAAATTTGGAAACATTTTAAAATTATAACCAGTTTCAAAGGATTTTTTTTTTTTTTTCAGTTTAGTAAAATAAATTTGGTCAGAAATGCATGCCACTTGAAATTACTAAAAGGAAATATTTCTCTCCTTAAGTCAGTTCTTCAACCCCACCTTTTGTTCTTTGGTTTTGCACATTCTAGTTTCCCTTTGAGGTTGAAAAGTTTATATCCCCTAACAATGGTAGTTAGGTTGCTTTTGCAACTACCTGTGAAAAACTGTTTAGTTTTCCCCTACCAGTTATACGAGGGCATTTCGAAAAGTAAAGATACACCGTATGCCAGAGGAAAAGAAAACTTTTGGCGAGCAAGTTGGCAACACAAGTGTTAACCTTGAACCTTTAGCTTTCTCCTCGCGTTCGTTCGGCATTGCAATGTTGATTCTGGTTGGAGTAGGTCTTGTTTAAAATTGCTGCGCCGATTCAGAATTCCGCCAAATGAAAAGGACGCTCCTTCATATGTTTTCTTTATGCAAAAGGTCATCAACCAGCAGATATTCTCATAGAAATTGTTTGTTTATGGGGACATTATCAATCGACAAAATGTTACAAAATGGTGTCGCCATTTCTCTGAAGGTAGGACCAATATTCATGACGAACAAAAAACAGGTCTGCCGTCTGTGATCTTTGATGCTCGAACCTTGACCCCAGCGAATTCCTTTTATTCCTTTACCTGAAGTCACATCTTGGTGAAAAATCATTCCACAACAATGATGAGATTAAAGATTAAGTTGAAATGTGGTTCCAAACACAGACGGCAAACTTCTATGACTGTGGTACAAAAGATTGTACCCTGACTTAACAAATGTTTGGATAACTGGGGTAATTATTACAAAAAATAATAAATAATCCAGTTAATAAAAAGTAACTGACATTTTATAAATTAAAATTTTTTTTAAGGAATGCGAGCCATTGTATCTCTATTTTTCAAAACAACCTCGTAAATAAGCTATTCATAGTAACTAAGATAGGGAGGTAAACTAATTTATAGATTCGTTTATAGATTATTTTTTAATTTCAGTATTACTTAGGTGTCTGTGTCGTTCTTTATCTCGATAGAGATGTGTTTGTTAATTTACGCATGTTTAAATGCTTTGAAACAATTCCTCTTGAATCAGAGCCAAACAAACTAAAAATATCAACAAAAGAAAAAAGTTTTTCCTCTAAAATTGTGTTCCATTTGGGGGGTAGAGAGCTCAGCTGTTGCACTAAGGGCTTTAGACTTTTCGCCACACCTAAAGATCTTTGTTCAAAAGGCAGAGGTTGCAAATGTTGAACCGAATACAAATGCCTATGACACAGTAAAATCAATGTTGAAGTGCAGTGAAATTTTGGAAGCAAAGTTGGATTTCTTTATTTCTCTGGTATCAGAATTGCAAGTTTTTTTAAATAAGATTCCAGGCTGGCCCCTTGCCTGTATGAGGAGATGTATTTGATGTTTAACAATTTAATGAAGTAATTTTTTAAAAGTTCTCAAAGTTTCCCAAAAAACACAAAAAACAAAGCCTGTTTTAGGGATGGATGGATGTAATAGTTCGAAATATAAACGTAACGTGTAATAAAATGTCACATAAGCCCAGCCAACCATTACAAAAATAGCGAAAGTAGCTAAACTAACCTTTAAAAAAGCACCTGGAAAAATTTTGTTTGTGGTATAAAAAAATCAGGGAAGTTGATTTTTTTTTTTTTGAGTAGACACCTTTTTAAAGTTGTTTTTTCCCCCTTTTTTTTTTTTTTTTTTTTGTATTATTATTATTCATTATTTCATAGTGGGATTTTATATTTTATTTTAGGATATGAGCTTGTTAAAAGACTACATTGCATATGCTCGCACTTATATTCATCCTAAGTTAAGTGAAGAAGCTTCACAAGCATTAATTCATGCTTATGTAGAGATGAGAAAAGTTGGAGCTGGAAGAGGTCAAGTTTCAGCTTATCCTCGGCAGTTAGAATCTTTAATAAGATTATCAGAAGCTCATGCCAAAGTTCGTTTCTCTACTGTTGTTGATTTGATGGATGTTGAAGAAGCAAAAAGGTTAGTTAATATTATTTTTAACTTAATAACTACAACTCTCGCCCCTTTCCCCCAAAAAAAAGCCATAATTAGTGTCCTCCCGAGAAGCACTTAGGCTATTAAAAGTACCAGTTCTCCAAAAAAAGAACCATTTGTCTTGAGCTTGTCATCATTTTTTTTAAAATGAAATTCAGTTTGAAAATTTAAAACCCCTTAAATATTTTAAGCCAAAAATTAAATATTTAAGCAAATTAGTGCAATTAACATAGGTAAAATTAAAACTTAATTATCAATCTATATAAAGATTAGCATTAGAAATTCTGAAAGAATAGTTACTTGTTAAAAAAAAACTAATAATCTAGAAGAATATGACTGGTCCAGTGAGTTTTATCATAAAATATGTTTCTACATAAGCTGGAAAGAATTTTTACTTACATGCTATTTATTTCTCATAAATTTTGCAAAATGTTTTGATTTTAAGTAATTACTTCAATTTAGTATTTAAACTTTGATATGGTGTTGCATTTAAGATGCTTTTACCGAAATTTAAAAGCACACAACAGTTTGAAAAATATATCTTCTTAATGACAATAGTGAAAAAGTTTGAAACATAACTGGGTCATTCCATATAAAATCAACAAATTTTCAGAAATTTTCGTGCCATACCTTTTTTGATTTCGATGAAATTTGGTAGGTAATACTTACCAATATTCTGTACCGCCAAACTGTTATATATTTTTCTTGGAAAAATTTTATTTCTGAGATTAAAACTGAGATATTTTTTGTTCTCTCTAAAAAAAAAGCTCTAGCTTTTTTTTTTTTTTTTAATTAGTAGGAAGAGCAAACAAGTCTTATTGTAAAAGTGAAAGGATGAACTTTTATTTGTGCATAAAAAGAAAAGATTTAAGTCTTGATCCTTTTTCTCCTCCCGAGAGATTTGTTCAATTTATTTATTCAGTCTGTTTCATTCCTCTGTATCCTATCGATATGTGTTCTATACACAGCATCTGATACAGCATATTTTGACTTGAAAAATAATGTTCTGCATTCTATGCTATAAGATATGAAGCTTTTACACAAGTAAAAATCTATTTAATAAATGAAAGTATTTTTACTGTACCCAAGTTTTCCATGGCTCTAAAATGTAGAATACAGTTAGGTATATATTGGTGATATAAAACAGGCTACAATTAAACAAATTCATTATGTCCCATGAGATTGCAACTTTGATTTAAAACTACATCACTTGAAGCTTAATTACAGCTGTGTCTTTGACTCGTGGTTTGCAACGTATTCAGTATTAAAACTTTACCTTTTATCTTAAAATTATCAAATTTGAGACCACTTAATTAAGCAAGTTGGTTAGATCCCATTGCTAAAACTAGGCCACATGGAGTATAATTACTGATATGGAGCTAGTTCTGGTTACATTCATCAGTGGCAACAGTTTTTGTTTGTAATATGTTATCATAAGTCTTTTTAACAGCCGATACAAAAAGGACGGGGTTATAAGTTTGACGTGTCTGTGTATCAGTGTGTCTTTCTGTGGCACTCTAACGCCTAAACGGATGCCCCGATTTCGAACGAAAAAAAAGAAAAATGTTCGAAAGGAGAATGATTGAGAGTGTTTTTAGCTAGGTTGCATCTTTGGATGACATTAACGAAGATATTTATTAAAAACCTCTAAAAGGTTTTTTGCAATTTTTGCAGTGAAAACATAGTTAAAAATTTTAAAATTTAATGCCAAAATTTAAAAAAAAATCTGCTTCTGATAGAATGTGTTTGAAACTTCCATGTTTCATAGAATTTGAATTATAACGTTTTTTTAAATGCTGATTTTAATAACAGCTAAGCCTTTATTCATGTGATTGATAAGCGAATTCATTGTTGGCTGACAAGGAAATCAAACTCAAAGATTTAAAATTTTTATCTGTTGCCAGTTTCTATTTAATAGCAAATAAAATACTCGACATTTATTTTTAATTATCTAAGGATTTTAAAAGGATTTTCAATTTTCCCTCTTGATACTGCAGTTGCGACTCAGTCGGGGGGTTTTAAAATTTTTAATTTTACTGTTGCTTGTTTATTTTTCTTTCCTGGAACGGTTTATTTTCTTAAGTGTTTGTGCTAAGGTATTTACAAAATTAATGTGATTAAATAATGTTTTTTTTTCAGACTTCATAGAGAAGCTTTGAAACAATCAGCCACAGATCCGTCCTCAGGAAAGATTGATATTTCAATTCTTACTACTGGAATGAGTAACACAGCTCGACGCCGAAGAACAGAAATCGGTCAGAACTTAAGAAAAATGCTTCAAGCAAAGGGAAAAACTACAAAGACTTTTGTCTATCAGAAAGTTTTCGAAGATTTGAAGACCAACTCAGATATTGTAAGTATACCTTTCTCAAGTGTGAGATTCATCAGAATTTGCATATTTATGCTTGCATATATTTATTTTAACATATGTTTAAAATGAAAATATGCACTGAATTGCCATAAATGACCAGTCATCTCATAATTTAATCTTTTTACTGTTAAGTTATTTTGAAATTGTCATATTTTTTTATTGCAAAAATCAATCAAATGTTTAGTATGAAATAAAATACACTTAGTAGTTTGAAAGTGGTATTTTGAATTACATGTATACAAATTTTAAGGATTTGTTGCCACTGTATATTCCCGTGAGGCAGCTGCCACTCAGCATGGCAGTAAAGTTAACTTCTAGTAAAGCATCATATTTTAAACAGTTTTTAAAAATTAATTGAATTATTTCCTAAAATATTACATAGAAATAAAATTGCGCACAAAATTTATGTATTTTATCTGTTACGCATCAGCCCTAATGCATATGAGCCATATTAAATCAACAAGTGGACCATGCCGCACAATTTTTGATTTTGATGAAATTTGGTGGGTAATATATATCAATATTCTGTAATCTCAAGCTGTATTATTTTTTCTTGGAAATTTTTCGTTTCTGAGATATAATTTTTTTGCCCCCTGGATGAGTAAAATTTGGCATTTTTGATCTTTTTTCTAAAAGCCATAATTAATTTGTTAAAAATAATAAGATCAAACAAAGCTTATTGTAAAACTGAAAGAATGGACTTTTATTTGTGTACAGAAATAAATGATTTAAGTTAAGCCTAATTAGAAATTTTCAGTTGTCAAATCATGGTTACAAAAGTCTTGTTTTCCTCATTTCGAGTCTCAAACAGTCGATAAGAGACTTATAGTTGGGACGATTTTTTCCCCTGTTGTAGATAGTTATGAATGCTATTAGAACAGAAGAAAATAGGCTGATTTTAGTAATTCTTCATGATGAAAACATAGCTTAAACTTGAAAAAAAATGAAACGGTCTTTTTATGAAAATATTCCTTTCTGGTTTAAAGGTTAGAATGCATTTAATTTCGAAGAATAATCTACCTTATCAAAGTTTTATGTTCATAATTTAAAATACAGTCTAACCTTGATATCTCAAACCTCCTTATCTCAAAACCCTTGATTTTTCGGGGGGGGGGGGGGAAATGACACCCTGCATTTTCCATAAAAACTCTTATGTTTTATCCATAGTTATCTCAAAACTTATTTTTCAAAACCCTTGATATGTCAAAATTTTTGCACAGAAGCTTTCAATTGTCATTTTTCCTTGACAAATTTTGTAACAAAACCAGTTCCAGAGACACTTGCCAGAAGTTTTTCATTCCTTTTCTTAGAAATTTTGAGACTAGAAGATTGATGCAAGATAATAAGGGAGTTAGGGTACGAAAGTTGAGGGAGTTGCTGTAGTCCTTTTTATCTCAGTGTTTTCCCAGAGTTAAGATTCTTTGGAATCTGTTGCCCATTTTGAAGATAGGAGGTCGATTTTTTTGTTTGTTTTCTAGCGAAAACAGAAATTACTTTACTCATGGTTCAGCTTTTTTAACCCCTACAAAATGGCTGTGAAAAAGTTTTTGATTGTGGGCGGCTATTGGTTGAAGATAAAATTTGAATTTTAAAGTTTCTAGAGAAGAAAACAAAATTAAAATTGTTATTCATTTCAAACTTCATTCCTGCACTTTTTCCATAATTATAAAAAATTATTAGGCTAGTGAGAAAAACTGATTTAAGAAGCTGTTGAAAAATTAAAATTAGAATGTCTGTTTATTCAGAAGCATCTAACAATCCAGCTAAACAACATCTAGGAGCCAGTGAAAAATTGAATACTAGATATTGTTACATCAAAACAGAGATGGAAGCTTTCAAATAATGAATAACTTGTCAATCGCAATTCAGTGTTCCCATAGTACATATATGAATGTATATAGCGTATGTGTGTGTAATTATGTGAGTTTGTGTTTTTTTTTTCAAAACCTTGATAACTCTATTCTTTTTCTTGTCCCCAGAGATTTGAGATATCAAGGTTGTACTGTATAACCAGGGTTCGAAAATATCATGATGTTTTCGAAAATATCAAAAATATCAGATATTTTGATAGATATTGGATCTTTTGACATGTATCCGATATTTTAAATCAACACAAACTAATGTCTTTAAAGTAGTAAATGCATCCTCAAATCACTCTTTAATTATTACTATAATATGTAGACTTAAAATTAAGGTTTCTCTCATTATTCATATCTAATATTTCATTTTACATTTATGTCAATTTTAGTAGTTAATTTAGCATTAGCTGTTTTACTCATTTGTCTTCTGTTAGCTAGATTTACACAATTATATGATTCAGAAATAAACAATATGCAATAGTCAGGAGCAGTCATAAGACATTTTCTTTTTTTCCAACCTATGTTTAATATTTAATTAGGTGCTTTTAATATGAATTAAAATTGTAACATTACTAATAATTTTATGAATATAAAATAAAAAAAAGAATATTATATTATTTTGTTATATTAATGATGTATTAATGCATCATAAAAATATAGTACATAACTTTTTGGTTATTTTTAATAATAAATAAGCAATATTACTATGATTAATGTAATTTTTATGTTGAAAATACCATAGTTGGAAAAAAAATATCAAAATATCATGATAATTTCAGAATAAATATCAAATATGTATTGTGATATATATTGGCGAACCCTGTGTATATATAACCAATGTAGATTGACATCTTTCTTGTTTACCTAATGCATCTCAAGACTGTAAAATATGCAGACGTTGTGCAATGAAACAAAATTCGAACTATTTTAATTATTTTATGGAAATTAAAATAAGAGATAGTTTTAGCATGCATTTAACTATGTACTTTGTCTTGAATTGTATGAAGTATAAATGTAAAAGTTGGACAAAATGATGTAAAGTACTTATTTCTTTGCATAGATGATCACCAGAGATATGTTTGAAGAAGTGCTGAAAGATTTGCAAGATGATGAATTTATTGTTGTAACTGGAAGATCAAGTATCCGTCTGTGCACTTAAAGTGAAACGTTTAGAACTGTTTGTAATGGCATCAAATGCAAATAATTGATTTTATAATAGAACTTTGTACATATTTTTAAACCTGCTTTCAAATTAATTGTTCAATTTGACTTAACAGTTTTAAATAAAATTTTCAGAAAAGTTTAAATTATGTAAGTTTTTGAAACATTTTTGCACTTCCTTGTTACTTTTAAATGTATTATTATCATTAAATCATCTCATGTGCAGACCTTTGCTTTCTTAATTCCCCATTGTAAGCCAGGGTTCGACCCTGGGGTTAGGATAGCCCCTATTAGGTTCCATAGTCGGACGTTGCCCATCCAAGTTACGGCAGTCCCGAAACTGTTTTTTTTTTTTTTTGGCAATAAGATAGAAAAAACAATAGCTGTAGTCAGTAAGATTCTTTGAAATTCCAATTGCTGGTTCAGGACCAATAAAAGGTGTATCAGAACCTTTCGGATAGCAAGGTCATCAGCTATTTCATTATCTTTGATGCCAGAGTGTCCAGGTACATGGGCACCTGAGGGGGACAGGGAGGGGCAAATATGCTCCCTAGGTAGAGTATTTTAATTAATTCTCTTTCTCCAATTTTTTTCCTAACTCGAATTTTTATTTTTCATAGAAATACATTTTATCTTCATTTATCTGGGACTATTTTCTCAATTACATCAAAGAAGTAATTTTCATAGCAGGGAAATTGCCTTGAGCGACAAATTAAGCCTTCCCTCCTTCCTAAAAAAAATACAGAACTTTAATGGCTTTTTTTTTTTTTTTTTGCATACTGTTAAAAGTTAGTCATTGTCACTTAAATATTTAAAGTTTAAATTGAAGCTATTCTTATTTTAAAATTATGCTATTAAAAATTATGACTTGTGAATATTTGGAACAGAATTTTAATTTTCTAGAGATTCCTAATCAAACTTTCAACCAAATTAATTTTTAACTGAAAATTTTCTAAAAAGAATTGAGATTTTTCCCAACATTATTTGCTTTTTCTTAGTTAAATATAACTTCTTTGACCCCCCTTCCCCAAGACCTGCTTTTTTCTTTTGAGTAAGGAAAACTCCAATCTTGTTGGAGATTCTTCACACTTACTGTTTTACACACATCTATTACCACATGCTTGAAAAATATTTCATTTTTATAAGATGAGTGAAAGTAAACATTATTAAATTACAAGAAAAGGATGTCTCTATTTAAAAGAAATAAATGCTAGTTAGTAGTTCATTTCAAGAGAAATATATATATATATATAAAAGAAATGTGGTAAAAGCTAAATTTGCCGCCCTTGAAAATTTTGTTGCCGTAGCCAACTGCCTACTCTGCCTATTGGGAAATTGGGCCCTGGGGATGGATCATGGATACTGACCATCTCGTCATTTTCCCTTCTCTTTCCAAACGCTCTCTTGCGAGCCCATACTGGGAGGCCAGAGGCCTTTTAGATTCATAGACTTTTGGTCGTTGCTTTTTATTATATTTTTGCATCTTTGTCTACTTGTTTATATCCTTAATCCAGTTATTTTGTATCTGTAGTTGTCTTAAAGTCTTGCCAATAGAAAAAAAAATATTGGAGATGAAAGTATGGAAATTATTTGTGAACTAACTTCAACCAAATATTAATATACCATTGTTTTAAAAAAAATCGGCAGATCTCTGGGTACTTCCCCATTAAAGTTCTTCTAGAAAAGATACCCTGAATGGGGTTCCACTGACCTGAACGCTTAAGCCAATACACAAAGAATAATATACACAAGAAAGCCTCAGCCCGGTGGGCCGCATTGAATCTTTTCATTGAACAGTACAAAAAAAAGAAATGATTTTTCTTTTCTTTTAATTTTTTCCTCCTTTTAAAAAAAAAATATTTAAATATCTCTGAAAATATTACAATAATCGAGTATATTTCTGAACGAATTATAGGAAAATCGCTGCATGAAAAGTAATGGTTACAAAATTAAAAAAAAAAAACTCTGCAAACTTATGCTGTGAGTAATCAGATGTTTAACTATGTGTCTGTAAATTCATCAGCTGATTAAAAAATCTTTGATGCATAACTGGCCAGGACCTTCTAAAGCCCTAACAGCTGCCTGTAATAATGATCTGTAGGGGACAATGAACACGTAAAAGCAGGGCGGTCGTCGCCAGGAAAGGCGTAGAACCGAGGCTGACAATTATAATTTAGTGATGAACAAAAAAAAGAAAGAAAATGTTCTCAGTATTAAAAAAAATTAAATGGCAGTGATGAAATACCAAGTGGAGTTTCAGTGACAAAAAGAATTTTTTTCATCAAAATTTTAATAGAAAATGTAACCCTTAAATGTTAAACAATTAATCCTTTGAATAATTTTTAGGAACATCCACGGTTCTTTATTATAATTTACTTAACTAAAGGCAGCTGATAAATTACGAACATTTTTTTTCAACGATAAAAAGTATTCAGTTCATAGAACAAACCTATGACAAATTTCAACTTAATACAATAAATAAATAGATAAATAATTATGAGTTTCATAGGGTCGCCCAAGCATGTTTTAAATAGAAAAAAAAAGTTAAAATGCAATAAGGGAGATTTAAAATATTGTAATGAATACTAAGTGTTTGAATGTATAAAACGAAAGTAAACCAAAACTTTACCAAGAGATTTTAGCTGGAGGCATGATATTTCAAATAAAATAAATTTGGGAGAAGAAGACCTACGGTGTCAGTCCAAAATGTTAAAAGATTATTTTAACGAATCCCAAACACTTTAATTTCAAACCAATACAAAAATCAGCTTGGAAATTGAAAATATCACTATGAAAAAAAACTAAAGAACTAAAATGGTCTTGGAAAAGGAATACTGGGGTGGGGGGGGTCTACAACAATTGTATCAATAATTTAATAAAAGAAGATAGAGACTTAGCCAAGAATGCGGAAGCGAGAGAGATCCTTCAGACTTACCCTTCATTTTACACCTCCAATTTAGATTAAAAACGCGTTTTAAAACTTTTATTTTGCCATAATGCAGGAGAAGAGTTTCCAAATCGGAACCCAGTCCCTTCTCCTATAGCCTGCCGTTATCAAAGATGGCCTACAATTCGTATTTAGAACTTCAAATTCAAAAAGTTTCCAGGGGAGTGATCACCAAATCCTGCAGAAACGCTTCCACCCTATCTTCAAAGATTATTTAAAATTTCGTTTTTAGGACTTCAATTTAGAAAATTTTCAGAAGTCATCGAATCTCTTCTCCTTCATCCAAGATCACCAAAGATGGTCTGAAATTTCTTTTTTAGGGCTTCAATCCTACGTCATTGAAAGTCGACGAAAATCAAGTTTTTTAAGCTGAAATTTCGAAGAATTGTCAGTCCCCTTTACGTTATGAAAGAAGACCTACAATTCCTTTTTTTAGATTTCAATTTCAAAAAAAATCCTGGACAGCACCCTGGAATCTCTTCTCTCCCTAACATTACCTAAAATCATCTAGAATGCATTTTTAAGACAAATTTTAAAAAATCGACCGGGGGGGATTGTGGCACCGGATCTTTGCTCTCATTAACATCGTCAAAGATAATCAAAGGACGTTCTTTAAAATTATACATTCTCTTTTCACGCGAAATCGCGTGAAAAGTTCCTCCTCAATCGGTTATTGCACCATAAGACCTTCAGATACTGACTTGGGGAGGGGAGCAATTAATCAGTAACAAACTTGTTGAAGAACTTCAATTTCAAAAAAACATCCCCCCCCCCCCCCCCCAAGAGCGTCAATTATCACCTAAATTGGCGTTTTGGGAACTTCAATGGCGAAATTTTGCCTATAAAGAATTTCTAAACTCCTTCCCTTCTTCCCCCCCCCTCTCCCTAGTATTTCCAAGCACAGGTTACACAAATGTTTTAAAGCTCTGATGTTGGAAAAAGCTTTGGGGGAATTCTCCAAATACTCTCTCCCGAAAACATCGCCCAAGATCATCTAAAAATAGTCTTAACAATACGTTTTTGAAGCTATTTTCGAAGATTTTCCGGGGGAGTGCCCCCCTCCCCCTCTCTGTCATCTGCACGAATATTACACTTTTTACTATGCAGGTATTTGTATAATTGATTCTTTTTCTCCACATTTGTAAACGCAGTTCTCCTAATTTGAGTCCGTCCTCAAATTGTAATGGTGACTCCCTCCTAAAACTAAAAGATTTAACCGATCTCTCTTTTACATCTGAAAAAAAACCAAGGGGGGGGGGGGGGTAGTGTCTCCTCTTCAAGGAGCAAGTTTTAAGGGGCCGGTTGGCCTGGAAATGCCAGGGCCGGTTCATGCTGTCCCATCCGCCACTGAGCAACAGTAAGACATCTTATCCCAGGAATAACAGATATCCTACTGTTGCGCTGAAGTGACGATATATTCAATGGACTGCCCTGGGAGCTTAAGGTCTCATGCGATGCAGCTATAACTTCATCTGACGAAAGGAAGCGGCGTCCCTGCAAATGTTTTTTTAATGCTGGAAATAGGTGAAAGTCACACAGGGTTAACTCAGACGAAAGGTGGTGTACTTCGGTGATGTGAACTATTCAGAACAAGGTTTTATACAACTTGTCCTCGAATTTGCATCGTACCTTGTATAATTCTGCTAGTCATGGAGATTTTTTTTTTTGAAATGTTTTCAGTGCATGTAGTGAATAATTAAGTAATTGAATCGATGAGCCCGAAAACCAGTCGCCACTTTTCTTTAAATGCAGGAGGCGACTGGTTTTCGGACTCATCCATTTGATTCCATGTGCACCTCCTCCATTTTCGTCCTTGGAATATGGAATTAACGATATACAAGGCAATTTTAAAAAATGGTGCGGTTTCATAGGGTTACCGATTTGGGAAACACCAATGGAAGTTTTTCCTGTGGGGATATGCAGACAGTATTCCATTTTGGGGATGCTCTCTTATATCCCCTTAACACGCTAATCTTGGATGAAAAGACATCCGACAAAAGCCAAGAGCTACATAAGCAAACAGCTTAAAAGATAAAAATAGCGGATTAGCCAAACACCAACGAGGAAATTATAAACTGTTACAAATTCAGTCAATTAGTAATTTTTTTTGTGATTAATTTGTTGTAATCTGGCTAAATTTGGCGTTTATTCCATTATTTTTCATCTAAAATTATCTTAATAACGTAACCTGTAAATAGTTTCTTGTAATGAACATACAACCCCCTAACATTCGACTGAAGTATACGGCCCCCCCCTCCCCCATTTCTGAACGATAAGATTTGTGAATGGAATAAAAAGAAAATATAAGACATTTGAAGAACTTTGTAGGATTTTCTAGATATCTCTTCGCTCGGTATAAAACGCCGGGCGTCTTGTAAATGTAGGAGTCAGTTTGTTTTCTAACTGTGGAGTCAAGTTTTCAGCATTCCGCTGGAAATGTGCCTTTGCGCTGTGTTTTTGCGTATTTTCATGTGAATACGTGTGTGACCATTGAGTTTACTTTGACATTTGTGTTTACATTGAGTTAATTGATACTTGCCTAATTGCTATGGTTAATTTAGCAGTTGCTAAGGTTATTTCTTGTACGTAGTTGTAAATAAATCTCCTGTGTTTTTCTCAAGAACTGTGTCGTCATTTAAAGAAAGTTTGAAGTTGCATCGAAATCGTAACGATTGGCGCTCAACCAGGGGCTTCTTCAGGACTTTCTTGAAATAATTTGTGTGATCTTCGACATTTCGTCTTGAAGCCTACCTGAACTCTGGTGATTACTCGCGCAATGAATGATCAATTAAAACAACTTAACGCATTCAACTCTGTGAAGAGTGATATAGCGGCTAATGAAGAACAATTAAAAGTGATAGGGCGGCTAATCAAGAACAATTAAAAAGTTATTTGACTGTAAGTTTTACAGCAAATCAAGCCCAATTAAAAAATGAATTGACTGCTAATCAAGTACAACTGTTTTTTTTTTTTTTAAATTACGCCCACCAACGTCCTCTCGGACATAAGGCGCCTTGCAGTCCAATACAACAAAGATGCAGTAGCAAAGCGGGGAAGCTCCCTGAAAACGACATCCTTCAGAACGTCGAGAAGAACGGGAAAATCAAAAAGATGCTCCCCTGTCATTTGCTTAGTCCCTTCACATAGTGGGCACAGCGGGGAACTAGCCAGTCCGATTTTTTGAGCCGCCAATTCATTTCACTGAAAAATGAATTGGCGGCTAATCAAGAACAATTGAAAAGTGATTTAACGGTGCTGAAAAACGACTTAGCTTCTAACCAAGAAGTAATTAAAAACGACCTTACTTCGGTAAAGACTGATGGAAAATAAATTTAATGACATAGAGCATCGAGTTGATGCTATTAAAAGAAAATTTGAGGCTGTTGAAGGCCGATTTATCGCAGTGGAAAACAAAATCGAAGTAAATTTTACGAAAGATTCGATTCCGTAACGAACCGTATTGACACTGTTGGAAATCATGTAGAGGAGAAAACTAGAGAGGAAATTGGCGACGTCTGGAAGCGGTTCTGCTGACTTTGTACATTCAGCTACACGACCTTCAATTAAGCTCGCCACATTTGACGGCAAGTCTTCATGGCAAGTGTATAAGACCCAGTTCCTGATAGTTTCGAAGCAAATGGATGGGACTCGGTTACCAAGGCATGTCATCTTGTAGCATCCCTGAGAGGTGACGCAGCGGACATTCTTAAGAGCCTTTCGGACAGCCAGCTCCTGGATTTCGCCACCCTCACATCTGCGTTGGAGCTTCGCTTCGGCGAGAAATGCCAGAAAGATTTCAGCCGAGTACAGTTAAAGTCCCGTTTCCAGAAAACCGGGGAAACCTTGCAAGAGCTAGTGGCGGACGTCGAGAAACTGTCTCATCTCGCCTTCTGCGATTGTCCTGCAGATGTTCGAGACAACCTGGCACTTAACTACTTCATCGACGAAGTTCGGGATCTTGAAATCCAAAAGGCCCTCCGGATGGAGAATGTAAACGACCTGAAATATGCTTTGGTGCATGCGATGAAATACGAGGCCGCCCAACGAGCAACCCGTGTGGATCGCTATCCCATCCGTACTCTGGAAGCTGATGAGTCTGATTCCAGGTCGTCCCACACCTCGCTGAACAACTTGGTGACTTGGCAAGACATCTGAACAGCATAACAGTCCAAAAGAAACAAGAGCATAAGTGCTGGAAATGTGGTAGAGAAGGGCACCTGTGAAGGTGTTGTCCGGCTCGCCAAGCTACGCGAGGGAAGGAAATCACCACCACCAGAACTCTGCAGATTTCCTCTACTACAAGGACGTAGCCAAGGGGTGGGTCCATGGGGTCCGGCCCCCCCCCCCTTCCCGAAAGACCCCTCTCCTTTTTTTCTCAGTTGTTGCATCTCGCATCAACAAAATTTTTCCAAAAGACAATGATTTTATAAAAGGCAGCATTCTCCCCTTAAATATTCCCAGTAATCGGCAATTTTCTCAGCGCTTGAGTCAATTCAGAACACGAGAACCTCGTGCAACAACTGCAGGTTCCCAATTTTCGTCCGTTTTTTGCTGTGTCACCTACTCCGTCCGAAACGGGGAAATGTCCCTTTCGACTTTCAAACCAGCTGGCTCCTGTGACCTTGAAATTCAGCCCCTCTCCTTGGTCCATCAAATTGCCATTGGCAAAGTAAAAACAAGCATTTATTGCCACTTCCGCCGTATCCCACATTCTCATTGGCGTGGTTTTCTTTGTTTCTTTCTCTTGTCTTTTTGGATTTTCGTGGATTTCGTAGTCGCATGTTGCACGAAAGACAGTCAGAGTGAGGTGCGTTCCTGGTGAATCAGTAATTGAATTCCGATTCTTTTCTGTTTTAACACGCAGTTTTTATCTACGTCATACTTATAGGAAACATATCTTGAACAAAATTGTATGCAAAAGAAAATTAAGTTTACCCAAACTAGGTAAGTCGTAGTGCTCCCTTTTAAAGTTTTCTTGATAATACGAGCAATTTTACGTGTTAATGTGTTTTTCCATTTAAAAACTAATTTTAGATTCTAAGCCAGCAGCGAAAAAAGAAATTCTACACATTTCGTGTGTTTGAGGATGAGAAAAATAATTATTGATTTTTTGTTTCATTTTAACTCTATATTTTTGGCATGGTTCATTTCAGATTCATTTTATTTTTTGCTAAAAATTTTATTTGAACTTTTAGATTACTTTTAACATCTCTCTCCTTTCGGAGTAACAAATTACGTAGATTTTTTACTGATGTTTTCCCCCCAATATTTAACCATGATCATGGAACATTTTAAATGCCCACCCCCCCCCCCCAAAAAAAAAAAAAAAAAAAAAAATTCGTGTTTGAAGGTAAAATAAATAAAATAAATGAATAAATAAAACTTAAAGTTGATGTAGCAAACTTTTTACGGTATAAAATTGTATAGAAAAATTAAATTGAAAATTACTTGAATATTTTACTGTGATCAGTTTATGAAATTACAAGTTCGGCCATATTAAGGCATGTAATAAGTAATTTATTAGAAATTATTACTTTTAAATCTTACTGAATTGTGATTCTATGATCCCAAAAGAAAAAGTTTTTAATTGACGAAAAAAGATCTTATTCGATGTTGTTCCATAAAACATATTTGTATTTGCATCATTGGAACACATTTTCTGATTGTTATTCACTGGCTTTGTACTAAGGAGTTATTTAATTAGCATCTATGCATCCATCTTTAGTAAATTGTGAAGGTAGCATTAAACGTAACAAAAAACAAGCATGTGCATTTAACTATAAATTACTAGGTGAAAATTACCGCTATTTACTGCGTTACAAGCAAAGAAACAAAAAGGTGAATACGAGGTAAATGTTTTTGAGCTTTTCTTTTGCCTTTTTTTTTAAACACTTATTTTCTTCAAGCTAAAGATATTTACTATTTCTTACAATAGAGTGTTTTGCTAACATCGTATTGAAGAAAAAAAATCATTACCTGCGTCGTAAAATATGATATGTACTGTTGTTAAAATTAACAACATGTTGTTAAAATAAAATTACACAGATGCTTAATTTACTTCATTAGGTATACATTCTATTAATCGTCATGTAAAAGATCTCTTAGGTCGTTTGACTGTGAATACTCTTGACAAAATTAAATTCCTTTTGCAGTTTCGCATCGAAGAGAGCTCAGGTGTTTCCATCTGGTGGAAACTGGGCATCAAATTTTCCTGTGACATTCACATCCGCGCCTTAAGAGGACTCATCAGACAGAAAATTTCTAGCTTTCGGAAGAGAGAGAGAGAAAGCTGTAGCGTTTTCCTTCCCCTCTACGTGGAGCGGCTGACAGGTTTTGGGGGACGTCTTCCCCTCTATGCTGTCACCGCTCAAAATTTATTGGCAGGGGAAGAGGGTCCGTGTATAGTATTGGATGACCACATACAATTTTTGCGTTGACTCTTTTAGCGCATTTTAGTTTCGACCGAAATCTTCTACACAATCGGTGTTTTGTGCCTAAATTTCCTTTCCTTATGCACTGAAACTCGAAATTTTGTTAATTTTATATTCGTTATTTGTTTTCTAAATTTGATTTATTAAAATGCTTTCACATGCTACTTTTTATGCACAAGAAGGATATGCAGTAGGATCATTAACATTTCGTTTTCCTTCGAAATGCAGCATTATCAATCTGCAAATCAAAAGCATTTGCAGGATTGATAAAACAAATTATGGATCACGTTGCGAATCGAATTTACCGCTCTTGTTCATCAAATATTACCGCATCATTACCGCCAGCACCAGGCAAATGGGCGCGAAATTCCTGCAGTCTGGCTGAACTCACCAAAATGAAACAATTATTCAAAATTTGAGGAATGTGCCAAAACAAGGCCCCCACCCCCTCCCAATTTTAAAGAAACGACTTAGACTTGAAATGATATTTTCGAATAAAAGCAAAACTGTTACTTTTGAAGACAGTTATATTCCAGTACTAGCTCTTACCCGCGGCTTCGCTCACGTTGATGTAGTTTTTTTCAATTGATTTAAGTTAATGGTCATTACAGGCAGAGGTCAAATAGTTACCAAAATATTGTTTGTCTCTAGTTTCGTCGACATTTCAAATTGTCTGTCCCCTTAAATGTATCAAAAGGTATGATTAAAACTGAAAATTAGGGGGAAGGGGAGTAAATGAAATGTCGGCAAAACTGAGAAGATACCCAAAAATCACAAAAAATATATCACGAAAACGTTCAGGAGTTGTAAAGAAGTCATGGGTAATTCCCAAAAAAAACCTATTCGAGTGAGGTCAACTATTCTTAAATAAAGTGAAACAGTTCCCTTATAATCCCGATCTCCATCAAATGCATAATATCCAGCGCTACACCGGCAATCTAAATTATTGTATAATGTATAACTTCTTACCGTAGAAATCGTCCCAAAATGGGATCAACAATGATGCTACCCGAAATGTTTCCAATAAACAGTAAAAGTTTGGCAATTGTATGAAATTGTGTGCAAAGACCACCCAGGTAGCACAAACCATCGGATTTACGTTGGAGAAAGGTTGAAAATGCATCGCAATGGTTGGAAATATGTTTTGGTTAGATATTGGTTTTTTTCATACGCTCATTCGATCATTCAAAGCATCGGAGGATGGTTTAAAACCAACCTATATCCGACTAAACGCATTCCCAACTTATTTCTAACCTTCAAACCTGTTTCACATTTATGCCCATTCATTGCATGCTCGTTGCTGATTTGCGCGTTCTGCGAAGCGTGCGTAAATGCGTCCCATAAGTCCTCCCCCCCCCCCCCGCCTCTGCAGTTTTGTAGAGACCCAGGATTTGAAAGGGGTGAGGGAGGAGTGCGCATAGCCATTTTCTTTTCATTCCAGGGTCACATACACATTCACACGTGTCGTACTTGCTCACTGCGAATTTCAATCCTCGCAAGTTCAAGTCTTCCAAAGTAAATCAATTCATTTTTCCAACTGTTTTTCTTTCTTTCAATAAATTTTCTCTTTTTTTAACGGGGGGGGGGGGGGGACTCCCGATTCGGGGGGTCTCCGATGAATCGAAATTCCTAAAATTTTTGCGCATTCGAACTGATTTTTTTTTTTTTTTTTGATAGATGCTTTAACTAGTTTTCTGGAACATTTTGTGAATGCTTTGAATTTGTTTCAGAATTTCGTGTTGTTCCTTTGCTTAGCCTTGATGGTAATTTTAAACGCACAATATTTTAAAACAGTTTGCTAGTCATACAAATTACACGTGCAATTTACCATAGAAATAAAATTGTGTCTTTGAATGAACTTTTCTCGTTGATGGATAAAATACATTAAAATTCCTTCCATAATAATAAAATGAAAAAAAAAATAAAAAATCAATGAACATGAACTTTTGAATGAAATGGGAGAGTATAATATAGTTCGGCAAAACAATAAAATAAGTACTTTTCATGATATTCAAGTTTAATCTACGTCATTTTAATTGTTATGAAGATTTACTAACTGAATGTGTATGCGTATGATTTTTTTTTTTTTTTTAATTTTTATTCTTATTTCAGGTCAAAGCAAAATTGAACCTTCAAACAAGCTAGGTTATTTTTCATGGCAGAATTTTAAAGTCAAAGATTTTATTCTGTCTTAAGAATAACCTTGCTGGTAATTAATATTTCCTGAAAAAGAAAAAAGAAACTAATGTATGCTTATGAAGATAATTTTCGAGTAATTATTCAGAAAAATAAAAGGTAAGAATTATAAATATCTTAATTTTTGTTCATATTTTATTGAAACGTTTGTAAATGATAGGGAAATGATAAATTGCGTTTTTTTTTTTTTTTTTTTTTTTTTAAAGCATTTTTACCCTTTGAAACAATATATTGATGTAATGAGTGAAAATAGTAAAAACTTTAAATGAAACAGGTTTGAGAGCAATCAGAGGTAGCAATAAAGGTTATGATGTCACAAAGGGCAAAAAGTCACATAAATTATAGGTACTATACATGATGCAACTATTTCTCTATTATATTTTAATTTATTTTAGCATATAAGAATTTCCATGCTTCAGCATATTTTTTTAATTTTTAGTATTTCTATTTCTACGCTTGTAAAATAATAATGATTTGATATATATTTGGTAAAGTATATTGATTTGATGAGGGAAAATAATAAAAAATTCAAATGAAATAGGCTGGAAAGCAATCTGAGGTAGCACACTATTAAGGTTGCGCATATTAAATTTCAATAACATTGGGAAATAGTTACTTAAATGTTGATTTTTCATCAGAATAGCGTCGGAAAATAATCAGTCTAACGTTGCAGCTAACGTTGGAAAATTGTTGGATAAGCGTCGAAATTTATATTGGGATAATGTTAAGAAGTGTTGTTTAACTGTTGTAATTTACATTGGAATAACGTTTGGAATTGGTTGGTTCACCGTTGCATTTTACGTAGGAACAGCGCTGGAAAAATGTTGAGATAACGTTGGAAACCAATCGTTGGATAACCGTTTTCCGACGGTGCACTTTAACGTATGTTCTAACGTAAGAGGCCGACATAAGTCTAACGTAATAAGCTAACGTTGGCCGAATGTTCGTGTGCTAGCTGGGCAAGTAATGGAAGTTTTTGCGCTGTTTATGAATTTGCGAATTAGTTGGCGAATTATTTTACGTGTTAACAAATTTAAAGAAATGGCGATATTTGGTTACATGGTGAAAACCGAGAAACACAGTACTGCGTAGTCTTTAGCTTCAAAAACAGCGACAGTTGAAAAAAATGCCAAATGCCTTAGCTATTGAAATGATTCCACAAAAAAAGTTTGGCTAGATTCCAGCCGATCGATTAAATATACCCAGTCAATACAAATAAATAAAAAAAACCATTAATTGCCTCAAAGTTGCATTAAAATGGGAAAAAAAATCAGCCAAATCCATGTATTATTTGCCAATCTTGTGCAAAAATCTTACTCCAAGATTTGATTTGAGAAAAGCCTTGAACAGTCACGAAAAGCAAAGATAGTCAACAATACAATAGTCGCTATCGACAGGGAGTTGAGATGATACACTAAATATTGTATTGAGTTAAGGAAAGCCTTCGAAAAGGGAACTAAAAAGCTCATAACTCGTTTTTTATTCTACTTAGAAATTTCGAACAGGTGCCATTTTCAGCAGAAAAATCAGAGCTTTCGATGGACATATAATGTTAATATGTGCAAGTATTTTTTCATCCCCATATTAGAGAATTTATACTAAAATTGTGTTTTATTGCCCCCCAAAGGGGGTTTTGCCCCCCCATAATGGGACGAAAACTACCCTATGTGTTATTCTGATGCATAAGCTAGATTATTGTGAAGTTTCATCAAAATCCATTTAGTAGTTTTTGCGTGAAAGAGTAACAAACATCCATACATCCATACATCCATACAGACAAACTTTCGCATATATAATAGTAGTAAGATTATTTTAATCTTTTGCAATCTATATTCTGTAGCATTTGATCTATTTCAGCCTCTGCTTCAAATTTTAAAAGTCGATTATGAAAATTACGTTTAAGAACTTCATTGGCCGCTGCGACACCATCATTAACTTTCTAACCAGAAGTCAGTAAATTTAATAATTAATTAAATTTATCCTGATTTAATTAAACATACTGGTATGATAAATTATAAATTCATTTGTAGAAACGTGAATCGAAATAAAAGTAACGGAAAAAGAATGATTATGAAAATTTTTCCGCATTAATTTCCATATTTGTCAAGCCGTATGGGAATGACAGAATCTTTAACCCCCCCCCCCCACGCCACTTATCGAATTATCAGGGAACGTATTTTTCAGACTTGAAACATATTGTTTTAATTCATAGGGTAAATTTTAGAATTAGTAAAGCGTTCGAAAAAGAAAATCAAATTTGTTTCTGAAGTTTTTTAATCAAAGATTACAGTCTTGAATCATTACTTACCTTTTTTTTTTTTTCAATGTCCTTTTTTTCTCTTTTCGAATTTGTGCGTAGTAGTTGATTCATGTATGTTTTTAAAAGCAAGAGTTTTGAATAAATTTCAGGTTTTCTTTTCAGATTTTTTGTTTACGCTAAATGTTTCACGAAAAGAATACTAATGAATCGGAAGAGTGTAAAAGTTATACCATAAGAACAGTGGCACCCAACCTGCGGCTCGAGGGGCACATACGATCTGTGAAGTTGATACGTGTGGCCCGTAGTCTTCTTTAAACTCAACAAATCGAAAAGCACGTTTAATGAGAACGTCAAAAACTGAGCTAAATATTCAGAATTGGTTTCTGATAAACTGATGCAATTAAAAAAAGATGCATCAAGTAATGATTACATCAATTATTGGTTTTTAGTTTTCATTCTTTTTTCCTCGTTTTCACATGTTATTTAAAAAAATGAACATTTTCAAATTTTAGTTATGTTCTGAACCGCGAGAACCATTTTAATATGAGGTGCGGTCTCAAGTAGAAAAAGGTTTGGCACCACTGCCATAAGAGATTAAAAAATCATCAAAAATATTTTTTATTACAGTATGAAGTATGAGTTTAATAATTTTATTTCTGGAAACACTTCGGAAAACATACGCAAAAAAATGTCCCCTGTGGCCCAAGCTCGCTTATTATAACCCTAGTTTATTACGTTTTATCTGCAATCTTAGAAGTTTGGATTTTGAAAGATTGGAAAGTTTTGTGTATTTGCCATGAAATGAAATTACATACCTTTAATAGCTTCCGTTTTATTTCTACCTACATTCGTAGCATAAGATGGAAAAACGTAGAACTTCGAGGATGTTAAGCTACCTCTCTCTAAATGTTAAAATTATGAGCTCAAGCTTCACAATAATTATTTTTTACATAGGTGAAACCAAATGGGAGAGTAAAACCAATAAAATAAAAAATAATAAAAAGGCCTATTTTGGACCACGCTAATTTACCGTGCTGTTTCGTATAAGCTGAAAACGGACAGGATACAGAAAAATCTTTTGGAGGAGGCACGGAAAATTGAATCCCCCCCCCCCCCCCCCCGCCTATTTGATGTTTAACAACAGAGTTTTAATGACTTTATTTTTAAATGGTTTTGCGGTAAATGAATCTACTTCTAAATATAGGAATATTATGCACTAATATATTTTGAATGTGGACGGAAAACATCTTCAACGTCTCAAGCCAATTAAATACTAAACCCAATTTAATGTCACCGAGATGCTATACAATGAGCGGTTTTAATTAGGAACATTGAGGGCAATGTTATTAAATAAACCCATCCTTCATTTGAGATTTTATAAATTTATTTATATTTTAACTACAAAATATTATTTGAGTAAGAAAATCATAACTTCATAAAACATAAGTTTTATTGAAGAATTCAGAAACTATTTCTGTGTGAATTTCAAAGCAGTTGCTAATTTGTTTTTAAAGTCATGACACAGTTGAGATAAAATATTGATACTACATGCCGTTTCCATTAATAATCATGATTTTCCCAAGAAACTACCATCATGTGATTTCTATCATTTTGCATTTTTTATGAGCTGAAAAAGAAATCTATTATTTGGCAAATAGCTGCCTGGATCAAAATGACTTTTTTAGGTGAACCTACACATTTTTTTTAGAAATGTTAATTATTGATTCCATAAAAGAAGAATTAGTAGACGAATGGCGATAATACGTTCCCTAGAATTCGAAACCAAATGTATTCTGCCACTCTGTGCCTCTGACTCCAGTATTACTTCTTTAGCAAACAAGACTGCTTTTATTCGAAATATGCTGTGTGTGTTTTGTGTTAATAACCTATATAAAAAATGCAAAAAACAATTCAATTAAAAATAATTAATAAAATAGTTAAATTAATCTATCCCTTTTGGGGGGGGGGGGGCTGCCTCACCCCTAAAATCCGCTACTGATCATAAACTTATGATTTGCTTTCTGACCCGCCATAACTCTTCTAGGTAAGCACATACATATGTATTTTTTTTATGTTAATTACTAATTCAATGAAAAAAGAAGTAATAGACAAATCGCGATAATATATACCCTTGGGTTTAAAACCATTGAGTTACATATCTTTTTTCGCACTGTCCTTAAATTCCAATAATACTCGAAAAGCGAACAAAAGTGATAAGGGTAAGTTCAAATTTTCTTCTAGGTATATTCAAATATTATTTCCTTTTTATATGATGTAATAATTTAAAAAATATATATATAGTTACATTGTGGCAAAATTAATTAAAAATTATTTAATGGGTGAGTTCAATTTATTTTATCCCGTCGAGAGAAGCACGTAAACTCTCAATCCCCCCCCCCCCCCCCAAATTTGCAACTGCATGTAAATCGTGATTTAAATACTTTTAGAGCTTAAATTTTGTGTTTATATACATAATTTTACAAAAAAAAAAAAAAAAAAACGCAATTACTTATTAAAAAATAAGCAAAATTAAAATTATTTAAGAGCGTCATTTTTGCCGGGTTTTTTCCTCGCAATTCTCAAGCGAAGGAAAAAAATGCTTTCCAGACAGCTATTTTGGACAGTCGATCTGTGGAGAAGAAACACGCCCACAAGTGGGGTGCTGACCGTTTCCCCGAAAAGGCCATAAATCACTTGCGGAGAGACGAATCTCGTACCTTCGTAAAGGGGGATGGAAATTTTTAGTTTGTGAATTGGAATAGGCTCACCATTTATTTGATTACTGTTGTTCAATTAAAGCTATCGAAAATATTTTAACATCTTTAGAAAGCTGAGATTATACGCTATGCTTCTATTTTTTTAAAAATCCGAATACTCCTCCTGGTTCGTCAAAAATTCACCTTTTCTCAAAGTTCAACTTCAAGTTTGTATAAAAAATTTTTGAATTATTTTAATGAAAAACCGCAAAAATAGAAGCACTCTTTAGTCGTCACAGATTAAGTCAAAAAAAGAAAAGTTTGAAAATCTCAAATTCCCAATGAGCTATCGTAAGAATGAGAAGACATTCTGCCCCGTAGGTTAACATAGGGATGCGAAAACCGGGAATCTGTCTGATGCGGCCTCTTAAGGGTGGCATATGAATGACTGGATGCCATATCGTTGGTTCGCACTTGTTCCGCAAAAGGCTAAAGCCTCTAACGCAGCCCCGTTAGAAAGAAAAAAATAATGATAAAATACGCCTTTTCCGATATTTAAATTTTGTTCGAACAGCTTTCACCCTTTTTAGGAATAGCGACTTCACTTGAGAACACCATTTATTTCTTGCTTCACTTTTTTTTTTTTTTTCCAGCTAACTGAAATCACTGTGTCAGTTGGCTGAAGAAAGAAAATATATATATATATAAAATGGTTGCAACAAAGGAAGCCTCCGTCCCTCAAAGAATTAATAGTTTGTTCAAGCTTTTAATTGATGATTAGGAATGATAATTAGAAAACGGATAAGATTGGAAATATCATTCTATTTCGTGTTATCAAAAGAATATTATGCATGTAAATAAATAAAAACTAATTCAAGCTTTTTAAATGAAACCTTGTTATTTTCGTTGAGAGAGTTGTGGGATTTTGCCTGAAATGTTGTTCAAATCGGACAGGGTTACGTTTTGTAACATTCATATAGTTATACATTCGACTCCATAGATATAGATTTATTTATCCTCATATAAATAATGCCGATGATCGAGTAACCCGCGTGTTTCAACAATGAATTCGCACCACGGCATGATATGTAATTCGATAATATGTTTTGGTAATGTTTAACATGCAAGGAAAGGCTTTATTGTGACAAGGCTGAACTCGATCCGGTAACTTGAACAGTTTTACTGGTAAGACTGTGTCATATCAGAGGAATGAAGAAACGAAAACAATGAACGCTATCTACTGGAGTTTAGGGTTAATGCACTGATGTTAGAGTTAAAATTTCAACTATCAAAATATCACCAAACAGGCAATTGCTTCGTTCAAATGAAGAAGAGTTGAAGCAATTTTCACCCGTCATGCCTTGACGGGTGACTTTCTAGTTTTCAAATAAAATGGCATAAGTACAAATGTACATATTTTGTTGAAATATATTACAAAGCTTTAATATTTTATTAAATTATCGCATGCATTTTCCAAGTAATTTCTAGAACAGTTTTCGTTTTCCGTTTTTCTTTTATTGTGCCCTTTTTATTAATAGAAAATATATCACTTATTTTCAGGAGGACAAAGGTTACTGACAATAATTAATTTACCACTTAACATAAACTTTTTGTTAACTAATTTTAACTAATGACTCTATTAATTTCAATATTTAATTAATTTTAGTTAATTATCATATTTTAATGATCAGTTTTAATTGGATTTATCTTAGTCTTGTGTAATTATCAGCTACTAATTCTGCTTTAGCATGCCTCCTCTTTTGAAGTTCGTGCAACTTTGGACCCCCCCCCCCCCTTAACAAAGTTCTAGCTACGTGCCTGTCTACTAGTTGTGGCAGCAATGGACTTTTCATTTGCGGGTATGTAAATGGATCAGCCTGGAAGCTGATTGTCGACACAGGAGCTAATGTGACCATCATTAGGACAGATGTGGCTTGCGAATTTGGATTGAAATGTTTGTGGACAGCGCCAGGCGTAAGTCTCCAGACTGTGACAGGTGACAAAATCAAGATTGAGGGCAAAGTAGACATGGAAATAATGTTCGGGAATGCCACTTACCATCATACGGCATTCGTTGCTTACATCACGGACCCCTTCATTCTCGGATTGGACTTCCTACGAAAATTTGACTTTACCATTGACTTCAAGACTAATGAGCTGCACTCGATGAGATAAGACATAGCCGTTTTCCACGCAGAGAATGACGTAAAATCCGCTCATCAAATAATTGCACTAAAGGACTTCACCGTACACTCTAGAACAGAATCATTAATACCTGGCTTCATTGAAGAAAGTAATAGTTTTCGATTTGGCGTCATCGAATACCCTAACCTAAGCAACAACCCAAAGGAGTGCTGGTAGCATCTACGCTTGTGGAGCATTCTAACGATGTAATTCCTGTGAGAGACGTCAACGTGAGTGAAAGGCCAAGGAACATTCGGAAAGGTGAAGTATTGGCAACTTGTACTCCAGTAAACTGCATCATTAGAAGAATCAATTCCTCCCAAACTGTGTCTTCTGAGTCCTTGACATCGAAGTTAATTGGAAGTGCGCCATTATCGAAAGCTCAAAGAAACTGCTGCGGAACAATTGGTGGACGACTTCAAGCATCTGTTTTCATCTACATCGGCGGATGTTGGCCGTACGAATTTAACGCGGCATAGGATCTACACTGGAGAACATCCCCTATTAAGCAGCATCCAAGACGACTACCGTTTGCCAAGAAAGAAGAGGTTGAGACCCTCCTGAAAGAAATGCAGGAGAATGACGTCATCGAACCCTCGTTCAGTCCTTGGACCCCCATCGTCTTGTTCCGAAAGAAAGATTGCTCGACCAGATTTTGTGTCTATTACCGACGGCTGAATGAAATCACCAAGAAAGACAGTTACCCTCTTCCACAGATAGACGACACCTTGGACACTCTTTCCGGACACAAGTAGTTTTCGACCCAGGACTTGAAGAGCGGTTACTGGCAGATAGAGATACACCCTGATGACCGAGAGAAGACGGCGTTTACAACTGGACAAGGCTTATGGCAGTTTAGATTGATGCCCTTCGGCCTCTGCAATGCACCGGCCACGTTCGAGCGTCTTATGGAGACAGCGTTAAGAGGACTCCCCTGTCTGGTCTACTTATTAGACGATATCATCATCGTGGGATGCAGTTGCGAAGAACATTTGGCTAATCTTAGAGAGGTGCTGCAAAAACTCAAGGAAGTCAAGCTGAAATTAAGCCCGTCCAAATGAAACTTGTTCTGCCGAGAAGTGAACTACTTTGGTCACATCAACTCTTCTGAGGGTGTACAAACGGATCCAGAAAAGGTATCTGCGGTCAAGAGTTGGAGTCGTCCCGAAAACGTCCATCAACTGCGAAGTTTCCTGAGGCTCTGCACGTACTACAGGAAGTTTGTAAAGGGTTTTTCCAACATTACACGACCTTTGCATAAGCTGAAGGAGAGCAATAAAAAGTTTGAATGGTCCAAAGAATGCGAAGATGCATTTCTACGACTGAAGGAGGCTTTAACATCTACGCCTATTCTCTCATATCCTCAGCCTGGAAAATCCTTTATCGTCGATAATGATGCGAGCCACGAAGGCATCGGAGCTGTTTTATCTCAAGAAACAGATGGCAACGAACATGTCATCGCTTACTGGAGCAAATGCTTATCAAAGTCGGAGCGAAATTACTGCGTCACCAGAAAGGAGTTCCTGGTTATAGTAAAAGCTGCAGAACACCTCCATCATTACCTCCACGGCCGAACATTTCTGCTTCGGACAGATCATGCCTCATTAACTTGGCTTTTGAACTTCAAAAATCTGGAAGGCAAGATAGCCAGGTGGACGTGGAGAAGTGGTGCCATTCTTGTGACGCCTTTGCTGCCCGTAAAGGACCGAAGAAAAGAAGCCCAGGTAAGCTACAGCTGTACAACGTTGGAGTTCATCCAGCACATTGGGCCAATGTTCCCGGCGCCCAAAATATGCCCGGCGCAAAAATGCTCGGCTCCCAATCTTCCCATTTCGTGGATCTCGAGATATGGAACACCTTTGCAGATTCATTCCGATCAAGGGAGGAATTTCATTGCTGTGTTTAAGGGCCTATGTCAAATTCTCAGAATTGAGAAAACTAGGACAACACCTCTACACCCACAATCGGACGGCATGGTGGAGAGATTTAACCGCACAATCCTGAATAATCTCTCGCTTATGGTCTCCAGAAATCAACAGGATTGGGACAAGAAGCTACCTTTGTTCCTGCTGGCCTACCGCAGTGCTGTCTACGAGACTACCGGCCGGATATGCCCCATCTCAGATGCTCTTCTGCTACCTTGTGATCTCGTCTTCGGTCGTCCTCCAGAGCGCCTTCATCGCCTGAGGAGACCATCCAGGATCTCGAGGACCGGTTGGAAGATGTTCATAACTTCGAACGAGAGCGAATCAACATCGCAGTGGAGAAGATGAAGATCCGATACAACACAAGGTCCACTGGACATGAATTCAACCATTCAACGAAGGTGACAAGGTTTAGTTATGGAATCCCATCCGACGGAGAGGTCTTTTACCCAAATTGCAGTCGCATTGGGATGAACCCTATGAAGTCCTTAACCGATAGAATGACGTCGTAGTGAGGATCCAAAAATCACCTAACGCAAAACCTAGGGTGGGTTGTACATTATGATCGGTTAGCCCCATACTATGGTCATAGCTCATGAGTATTTACGTAAACAACCATGGTTGATAACATAAAAGTTGTAGATAATTTTTGAATTTAAAGTTTAGTTAATATTTCTTGTTATTATTGTGTTTTCTGTGTCTGATTAGTTACTATTTGATGTGTGTATTTGTAAACTTGTGATGTAAGTTTGGCATCCTTTCTGGGGATTGACTGCCCAGGACGTGCAGTCCTTAGGAAGGGGGCAATGTTACAAATTCTGTAAACAGTAATTTTTTTGTGATTAATTTGTTGAAATCTGGCTAAATTTGGCGTTTATTCCATTATTTTTCATTTAAAATTATCGTAGTAACGTAACCTGTAAATAGTTTCTTGTAATGTGCATACAACCCCCTAACATTCGACTGAAGTATACGGTCCCCCCCATTTCTGAACGATAAAATTTGCGAATGGAATAAAAAGAAAATATAAGAAATTTTTAGAACTTTGTAGGATTTTCTAGATATTTCTTCGCTTGGTATAGGGCAGTAGCAGTCAGCTGCTTTTTGCATAGCAACGGAACCTGGCAACCGTTCCTGCTGGACAAGCAACCTCCAGTTCGCCGTATTAGCTGCATGTTATTGCGAGTGCAATGTTATTCTTTTATGCTTTTTCTTTGTATAAAAAGCATTCTGAATATTGTCAAAGCCATAATAACGAAGAAAAACGATGAGAAACTGAAAAAATCAAGATAATCAGCAATAAGGACCAATATTTATTGAGTAAAAATGAGCTTTCAACAAAGCCATCTGACTTGACGGACTTGAATCCTGAATTATTCGATTTATGGCTTCAGTGCCAATGCATTAGAAGAATTTAAAGCGTACTGAAGTTTAAAAGCTTATTACCTTTTCTCTTGTGGATGTATTTCGGATTTTTTATGTGTAAAATTTCGGCGATATATGTGCGGTGACTGAAACGATAAGTAAAAATCATGTTTAGCATACCGGCGTCTTCCCAAATATTTTTGCAATGACCTTGTTTTGTGCGCGTTTAATTACATAAATATAAAATTCGATTCATTTTCTAAAGGATTGATTTTTGTTTCGAATATCATATTTTCTATGAAATTGATCCCAGAATTTATGCTAAACTTGGTCTCCTAAGAAATACAAAATTTTTAGTGCAGTTTTTCAAGAGCAGATTAATTGTTGAATTGTTAGAACTTCATGAGCAAAAAAAGACAACACACCAGAGACAGATTCAGTTTTCACACTTGCTAATAAAACTGAATTATTGGTGAACATTTTAAATAAATGGAAGAATAGAAGAAATTTTAAATCCCCAGAGTTTTTCTCAGGAACTGTGTCGTCATTTAAAGAAAGTTTGAAGTTGTATCGAAATCGTAACAAAACCAATAAAGAACCAATAGGAATGCAAAGAAAGGGCAAGGGCTTTCTCAGAGGTATAGTAAAGCCGAAAGAAAGAATTCAACTGGACAAAGATTAAGTCGCCAAAGCTTAAACAAAAAGAAAATGTCAGTAACCGTGAACCGCAAGAAAGAAAAAGCTGAATGGGGAAAAAAAAAAAAAAAAAAACGCCAGGAAATGAAATGAACAAAAACAAAATTTTCGGAAAAGGAAAAATAAAGATAAATAAGAAAAAGGGAAAAGATGTAAACAAAGTTAAAAATAAACAAAGCAAGATAGATAAAAATGAATAGAAAAATTAAAAATAAAAAAGCATGCAAACTAGAAAAAATGGATGGGGAAAGGACAGAGTTAAAAGATATGGGAGCCAGACATTGGAAAAATACGGGACTGCTTTAAGATCATTAGCTAAGTTAGAACTGTTTCTCAAAATACAGAAAGATTCCCAAAAGTCAAGATCTGATGAATTGTGTCATTTTTGGATAATTTGATAAGAGTTAAAATCTAAAGAGTGATTCAATCCCAACAATGTTGAGCAATACTAGATTTATTTATTGTTTTTGCACATAATTTTGATGCTCTTTCAAGCGAAATTTTAAAGCACGCAGAGTCTGTCCAATATTATAGGCAAGTTTACAGCTACAATTAATAGGAACAGTTCTAACTTAGTTAATGATCTTAAAGCAGTTCCATATTTTACCAATGTCTGGCACCCATATCTTTAACACTGTCCTTTCCCAATCCATTTTTTTTTCTATTTTGCATAATTTTTAATTTTTCCATTCATTTTTATCTATCTTGCTTTGTTCATTTTTAACTTTTTTGTCATGGTCGACACATTTTCTCCCTTTTCTTCCATTTTTATTTTTTTCTTTTCCGAAAATTTTGTTTTTGCTTATTTCATTTCCTGGTGTTTTTTTCTTCAATTCAGCTTCTCTTTTCTTGCTGTTCACGGTTATTGACATTTTCCTTTTGTTTAAGCCTACTCCGTGGTTTAAGCTTTGGCTTAATGTTTGTCCAATTGAATTCTTTCTTTCGGCTTTACTGTACCTCTGAGAGAACTCCTGCCCTTTGTTTGCATTCCTATTGGTTTATAATTTTCTCACTGTTGTTTGGCTAATCCGCTATTTTTATCTTTTAAGCTTATCGAGCTCTTGGCTTTTGTCGGATGTCTTTTGCATTGAAAAAGGCGTATTCAAGCCCCCGAGATTAAAAGCAAAATATATTACTAGAGACCACGAATATGAAAGCAACTTTTCAAATGTACAAAACTGCAGTTTTCAATACTCATAAGCCCTTTAGCCCTTACCGCTCTGCAAGTTGGTACAAGTTATTTTGAAACCCGGAGAAAGGGCACTTTTTGATCCAAAGGGAGCTCATAATGCGTTTTTAATGTTTCTTTCTAAGTGATGATTTAAATTAGAGACTTACTGAGTAGCACTTTGGCCGAGTATCAATTATGTTTTACGTAGAACCATCGGCACACAAGTGATGAATTTTGAACACATTGGAATAGTAGTATAGACCTCCATTTTCATTAATAGTTTTTAAAACAAAATTCTAGCAAAAATTTAATTAATCATTGTTTAAAATTTCTTATGTCAAAAATGTATACAAAAAAGCTATTTTTAAAATTAAAAGTAAACAAATAGATGAAACGTATGACTAATCAAAATGGAATCAACAAAACAAATTATATCAATCATGGTGCTATTCCGCCAAACATAAATAATTTTCAAAAGCAAATAAAACAACGTTAAAATCACAAATGTGCAGGAGCACTGCAGACACGTGTTTCTGCATTACAAGGATTGTCTTTTTCAGTGCATAAAATGAGAGCTAATGAATGTAAATTCGTCTGACAAAAAAAATCCAACTTTTGTCGGATGTTTTTAAATCTATAAGCTCACATTTTGTGCATTTTAAAAGGCATTCCTTGTAAGCCAAAACCCGTGCCTGCTGTGTTCCCGCACTTTTATTCTTTAAACATCGTTTCATTTTTTAAACTAAGGTATTTTTATATTTCTTATAAATAATTTTTGTTTGAAGCAAAAGTCCATTTAATATAAAATTTTTTGTCCCATTTTTAATAAGTTTAATTAACTTTGTGGACATTAAAATAAAGATTTACTCCATTGAATCATAACAAACTTCATTATTCTCAAAATTAAAATTGGAACTGTAAATTTGAATTGTAAATGACTGCAGTATATTATATGCTTACACTTTTTTTATTAATTGTAAAATCTGTCTGAAACAATATTAAATTTTTTACAACTACTCGGCATTGGCCAAGTACCTGATCAAAATCTGGCCGAGTACCGAGTACTCGGCCACAGTACGTCTCTAATTTAAATCTTTGCGAATCAAATAAGATTGCAAAGCAATCTCTGGGGGTTGGTGAGCATTAGCGAGTAGGGGGCAGAGCCCCATTGTGTAGTAAAAAAAATCGTTTTTGTACCATTTCTACTTACAAATGTACATGTACAAATGTACACATCTGAAACTTCACCTTTTTTTTTTGAATCAGCCATATGTATGTTGTGTACAGATTATCATTACGTGGAAGATTATTGTCCGGGTCGGGATTTGAACCATGGACCTTTGTAATGCTAACCCAGTGCTTTAATCACTGAACCAAAAGGACCAGGACCTCAGGGTGGTGTAGGTCAAAATTTTCATGAAGTTACTCAGAGGGAGTTTGCAATGCACTGCACAAAGTTTTCTCTCAATTCATCTAAGGATCCAGATTAAATGTAGAAATTTTGCTTCCAACATTCCCAATTGACCATTGTTTTATTCTGATTGTCTATCATGATTGTATAATTTTGAAACAAGTTTAGATAATTGTTTATGTAAGTTACATAAGTAAACAAAAGGACACAAATGAAAAATTAAAAATGTAAAAATTTATTTTACTTTTCCGAGAACTAAATTTTCATTAATATTTTTTAAAACTTCTCTAACGGCAGTTTTGCTTTTAATTATCTTTTACCCTTTTTCTGAAAGCCATAATTTAGTTTTATTACTCATAACTGATTAGCACAACTATAGTTGGGACAAACCTAACCTGGCAGCAGCATAATGCTGCGATTAGGTTCTTTGTAGCCTTCACAATGCTGCCAGGTTAGGTTTGCCCCAACAGTAGGGAAATTACAATATTTTATCAACAAAGATTTTAAACCATTATAAAATAGACATGAGTCTTTGGTCCAAAATGTTTGTAATTTTATATTCAATTTATATGCTTCAACAGTTTTGCACGTTCCAAATGTTTAAATTAAAGAATGAGAGGATACTTGGATTACAGTAGATGCCACCCAATGTGATCATGCAATGTTTCACTTTCATACAATTAACAATCTTTATCTAAACATAGGTAGACTGCTGTCCTATTTTTCAATACATTAGTAATAAAAAAAAGTTTTCAAAACTTCATATTGCTAAAAAAACTAGTACATAATACAATTCATACAGCAGAAATGTAATAATTTATACAAATGAAATTTTGGATGAGCAGATGCATTCATTTTCGGTCTGTCTTAAACCTTCAAACACAAACCCTGATTTAGTGCCATTCTCCAGTTTCAATTCAGTGTCTTAATAAAGTAGCCATATTTACATAAAAGATTATGAAATTGTATTTTGTTCTCTCTCTCTCTCTCTTTTTTTGCAATAAGCAAAAGAATTTCAGAAATTAGTTGACTATCATACTACATAAATTTTAAATAAAAATCACAATTACATGTTTAACGCAAAGGCGTTTTTGTAGAAGCAGGAAAATGTTTTAAAACAATAATTTGAACCAGGAATATAAGTAGGGTTTGTATAGCTGTGATAAAATTAATTACTGTTAATTATCAGAAAATGTCTTACAATTTACGAAACTATTACAGATGAATCTACCTTTATTGTTTTGCTCGAAATTTCAGTTTCTGAAATCGGAACTGACACAAGCATTGGCTACTTCAGTAATTTTTGAGTCATATGTTTCAATAAAAAACCTTTTGTTTAAATATAGGCACTAGAACAAGATGCTAAAATACTGCATATACTGATGCTAGACAGAATAATGCACTTATGAAAAGAATGTTCCTACTGAATCGTTTAAATTGATAGTACTATTCTAACAATTAAAAGAAATGGTAGAAGCATTGATGAATAAATTGAAATACTAAATTAGAAAAAAAAATTAGTCGGTAAGATTACTAAAAAAACTAGATTCACAACTCTTTATATTTCAAAGTGACAATATTGAAATATCCTCAGAGCTATGTTCATTCCCTTGGAAAAAATTACACAAGCCTAAACCTAATTAACAGAGTCATAATTTTTCGCTATATTATGTAGCATTTGATCAAACAAATATGTAACAGCTAAACTGGTTTGGCACTAAATCTGAGTTTGATCAATTTGAAACCGAAATATTACCATGAATACTTTGAACAAGTTTAACAACAAGAAGTGAAACAGTATGTCTTGATCACATGAAGTTGAATCCACTGTAGCTTGTCAGTAGGTGTTTGCAAAAAAAATGAAAATAGCTTTTTGGTTGACTTAATATGAATTTAAAGCATAAAATAAATTAAAAAAAAAAAGTGCAACTACTAAAGAATTGGTAAATTGGATAATGTATTTTATGTGGGAAAAAAAAGAGAAAAATGTTACTCATAAATAGTTGGATTGAAAAAAAAAAAAATCTATATCTAATAACTAAATTATGAATGCTAAGTAATGAATTTAAAATTAAATTGTAAGCTGAAAAAGAAGGGAATGCATTGTTTTTACTACATGGATGATTAAAATTTTAGGCTTTACAGAGAATTTAAAAAAAAAAAAAAATAATTTAAAAAAATAAATTTCAAAACATTGCACTAGTTACATTGCAAAGCAATGTTGCAACAGCATTGCAACATCAGAGGTTCATCTGATTCAATGTTTTTGTAAAATATCACATGGGCAGATGAATTGTATATCCAACTTATTTATGAGTGATACATATGAAATAAATTCCATAAAAAATTAAATTTTAACGCATCAGGCAAAGAGCAAAAATTATTGTATTTTTAAAAACATATAATGTAAAACAAAAGTGGTGTATGTTTTTGCTGAATGTAGTTAAAGAAAAACAGGCTGAAAATAGAGGAATATCTTTAAAACATAGTAAGTTACATAAAATTTCACAAATATATCTACAAATTGTTTTACATAAGTCATAAAACTGTGCAGTTTTTAACAGTATCCCCACTAATCTCTTCCTTAAAGCTCTGATGTGGGTTAAATAAAAGTAAACTTAACACAGTAGCTTAAGTAAAAATCAATTCAATTCAGATTTATAAAAAGAGCAAGGGCAGACAAACATGATACACACAGTTACAAAAGTAATAATGCATGGTGGGAAACATAACATTACCAAATTTAATTTTTCTAAATATCTACTAAAAAGTACTACAGGCAAGTTTACAGAAACTATGAATTTAAACAGTAGATTCTTAATATTGTATAAATAGAAATAAATGCAAGGATGCAACGTTTTATCAATATAGATTTACTGAATAACAAATGTATACATGAATAAAGTAGTGATTTGAATTTTTAATTCTTTTTTCGTCTAATTTTGGAAAATACCATTTCATATTTTTTTCATCTGCCCTTGCATTTACAACAAAATTTTAGTTCAAAACCTTCAATGGAACAAAATATAAAGGTAACAGAATGAATCTATAATGTGCTGCACTAACATTTATTTTACAACAATTTAACAAACAAATAACTAACTTCTCAAATTCTCTAGATGCATTTTTCACCAGGCATCACATCCTAGTATCTTCTTTTAGAGTGGCAGTGTAATTGCTATGTTTACCCCATGAAAATGATTCAAAAAGCCGGCATCCTCGAGAACACCATCAACAAAATGTTGAAAGGGGCCCACACAACATTTCCCTTCCCCGAAATAGTTTCAAAACTTAAAAACACTCATAGCATGAGAATTGAGGGTTAGGGTGATTTTCTCTTTTATATGAAAAAACAGCAGCTTGGCAGTAACTGCTAATAGAAAAGTATAGCTAGCAATGGCCGGTGTACGAGAAATTATTCTCTTTGTCACTGCAAACAGACTTATGAAACAACAGTACTTGACAAAGTTAAGAATTTTAGAAATAAAGCCATATACAGCTCACCTAAGATCATTTTTTACTTCATGACAACAAACAATTCTCACAATAATTCAACAGAAAACTTCGCTTCAAACATATTCCACAACAAGTGTCCAATGTGTCCCACTGTGCCTTCAGACTTTGGTAAACTAACGCACTAATCCCCCCCCCCCCCACAAACTCAAAATCTGGACCACACCAATTAAAATCTTGTTTTTGATAAATTTTAAAAGTCCAATAAATGAAATCTACAACTTTCAATATTTTAAATAAAAAATTGTGTACAATTTTATTGTAACAATATAATTTTTTAAAATAACAGTTATGCTTCTACATCTTAGAAAAATATGTAGACCTTTTTTCTCCTTTTAACTTTTTATGAATGTCATAGCTCAAAGAAAATTTACCACATTTTATAACTTAAAGGGGGGAAAACCTCAATCAAATTTAAAACGGTGAGCTTTCATAAAACAATAAACCAAAAGAATTACATAAATTCATTTAATGACACAAATATTTACATACAAAATACAAGAGCATATCATAACTGAATGCATCTGCTTTTATAGCTCCTAAATCTTTGAATAGTTTAAAGAAACTTCTAACTGCCCATAAAAATGTACAAAGTTGTGTACTAATTTTTAAGTCAATCCAAAAGAGACTTTTGATATATACAGAGAAAGACTGCTAGTAAGTTTTTAACAGACTAAAACTACAATGTGAATGTAATTTTCATTTCAATAACTGCGCTGATCCCACCCAAAAATTTTATGTTATATAAGAGAAAATACATTCTTCGATTTTGGATTTGTTTCTTTTTTTTTCTTTTTTGATTTGGGTCATATCACTGAACACATTTCAGATCAATAAACAGTTCAGATTGTATAACAAGCAACAACTTGAAAAAGCAGCTTTCTGTTTCATCAAACTGTAGTGTAATCAATGAAGTCCAACAGTTTTCACTGACATTTGTACAAAGAATAAAGTCAACAAGGGCGAGGAACAGGAGAGAGGGAATATTTTTCTCGTGGTGGCTAACAGAATTTAAGCATGCTTTAATGATGCATTAATAACACTCACTTTATGTTGTTAGCCACAGACATTTTCAACATTCAAGGTTAGGTACAAATAGCAGTGACATTTGTGGCTCTCATTTACACTAACACTTAAAACAGGCAAGTTGCGTTTCCAAAATCTCAATTTTTAACAATGCAAGTAGTAACTTATAGAAATTCTGAAACACATTAACTGTAACAAGTGATACTTTAATTCATGAAGTAACATGAGCAATAAATATCAAAGGAGGTAGCATAACCACACCTTTGCATTCAACGTTTTCCTTCTTTTTAAAAATAACTTGTGGCCCCGTATTTAACAATTTCATCGCAGCTGGTCTTTCTGAATAGCATTAGAATAAACCTGAAAATGCACTAAATCGATATCAAATCTAAATATTTATAAAAATAAATCGGTTACATAACTTGTCAAATAGATCTTACCATTAACCTACAGAATTTTAAGGTTGTATTAGCTTATGAGTAACCAGTGAGAAACGGAAAAATCAGGAGACTTCAGAAACGCAAGCCCACAAAACGTAACAACCCGGACATATTTCGTGGTACACCATTATTGATGAGCCACTGATTCAACATTCGGCTGCTTTCAAAGGATATAAGAAAGATGAATGATAAAATGAGACGTCAGCAGTGATTTAAAACACTGCTGAAGCAAAAATGTATAGAACACTCTAAAATTTAAAAAAATATAACAGCATATATGTATATGAATACTACACTGCAAAGGTAATCACAATATTTATGAGAAAATGGTCTTTGTCTCCTAAAATTCATGTATGATAAATAAAATGTGAAATATGAGACTAGAGGGAGAAATAAGATAATACTAATAATCTAAAAATTGCATAAGAAACTCATGCTTCATGATAATTTCCAATGATAATTACATAAACTTCTTGAATTATTATCCTGCATTTCAGTTAGAAAGTGACGTTCATACTTCACAACAGCTGGTTAGCATTCAACCAAGCATAAAATGAAAAACACAGATAAAATAAAAGATATCCTATCCAGCAAGAAACACGTCTTCGAAAAACTTTACAGGAAGCAGAGCTCACCTTTTAAAAATGATCACCAGTCCAGTGTAGAAATTTCAAAATTCAATCTTTCGAGGGCTATCCTCTTTAACATATTAAAAATAAAAATAAAATATTTATCCATTTAAAGTGCAAGTTATGCAACATTTCAAAACCAATCATAAACCAATACTTAACAAAATAAAAATTGCAGCTATAGCATTCTTTTTTCACCGGGTTTCTAGTCTGTAGAGATTGGGCCCAGCATAGTGTGGCCAAAGCTTTAGTTTTAATATTATCTCTTAGCGACGCAACAAAGAAAACAGTCATTCACCGGGAACAAATAACAGCACCTAAACAATCACCAGCGGGACAGTCGGAATCTGCAATAAACGTGTCGCATACTACTAATGTCTCTGTACAATTGATTTTGCTCAGGATGGCACTAGATAGAACTTCATTTACCCCCTGTAGCGGATTTCTCGGACAATTCTTTCATCTTGTCTACATAATCGGCAAATATATCTCGAAAGCGAGACCAAGACTTTTCTGGAATGGTGATGGCTGTTCTCAAATTACTTTTAACCTGAAATATAATTAGAGAGAAAAACAATCTGTTGAGATCACTTGCAATACAAAATGTTTTGGCATTCATTAACTAAGCAGAAAATTTCAATTATTTTTAACTTATAACTTTGTACTTCATCTCTCTGTTTTGAAAATATAATTAAAAAAATAATTTCAAAGTGCGAAGTTAAAATTTTCTTATAACATACTGAGTGTAACAACTTGCTGCAAAATTTTTCAAGATGGAAAATTTTAAAATTAAAAATTTCAAAATCAGTTTTAAATAAACCAAATGGATTTAATATGAAACTTTATACATGTATATATAAAGTAAAAAAAAGTTTAAAATGGAAACTATGCATTAACACAATTAATGATGATGGTGACTTTAAGAAATAAAACAAAATGATCTTACTTTATTTAAGAATAATTTATGTTTCATCATCATTTACTTTGCAAAATGATCATATAATACAAATTACATTAAAAAGTTAATTGAATTGATCTTTCCTTAAATTTAAATTTACCGCTGATTATTCACTACTTTGAAAATTTTACCTTATTCCATGTCATTCAATCTTTATTTTGTTTTAAAGACAGAAATCTGGCAAAACCCATAACTTTCACCCAGACTATGATAAAGTCACTGATGAATAACATTTTAAAAGTAAATCATGGATTAAAAATGTTCTTTTTAGACAAAAGTGACTAGATGTGGCTAAGCTCAGAAAAAAAAAAAACAGTTTTTTTTATGTAAACATCAGAATTGAGATTTTTTAAAAATTGAAATTTTTAAAAAACTTTTCATAATTATTTGCAAATAAAATCAAACAATAATTCTCCAAACAGATTTTAAGTTTGTACCAGAAGTAAATGTGCTCTCAAGACTAAAAGAAAAATTTAAAAAAATCCTTCATCTGAAATTTTAACGGCAGAAAATAAAAACATAAATATAAATATTGGTAGGGAGGAAAAATACATCTCCCCAAAAAGCAAAGTAATATTACTTAATAAGAATGCTATAGAACAGTTGTTAAGATACAGGGGGGAAAAAACATTTATTACTATGATCAGTTCTGAAGTATAAGAGCCCAGTTCTAACCCTTTCCCAGTTTTGTGAACAATGTGAATGTTAAAAAATCTCATGCAATTTCCAACTTATTGGTTTTAAGTTATTTATATTTATTAAAAGGAAAATAAATGATTCTGACAAATTATAAGTTTTTGCAATAAGAATTGCAGTACTGATACAATGTTTTTAGCTATTTTCTTTAACATTCTTTATTTTCTTTAACATTCTTTATTCTCTTTACGAATTTCTATATTCTACAGTCGGTTACACTAGGTTCGAAAAAGTTACAGTTTTGTATAACTGTGGACTATCTTTTCAATTTTTTTATTCCTACTAAATATCACAGAAAAAAACACGATTACATTAAAACACTTAACATAATACCATAATACGTACGGACCATTCTCCAGAAAATGTAACTTTTAAATGCAAATATTTTTCAATTTCGAAACATTTTGTTTTCTTCTTTCTTTTTTCATTCTTACATGAAAGTGTTGCCTACTGGAAGTAACCATAAAAATGGTCCAGCTAAGTTCCAATTATTTTACTTATATATAAAAAAAATTTAAAAAATGTCTTGTTCACAGAAAAAATAAATAAATAAAAAATTAATTTGAATTTTGACATCTTGAATTCAAATTATGTTTTTCACAATCACGAGTGTGTGTATGTAGGCGTGTGTGTTTGTGTGTGTGTGTGTGTGGGGGAGGGGTATGTGTGTTAGTGTGTAGGGGGTATGCGTGTGTCTGTGTGCTGGCATTCTGATGCCAGATCTCGTTGAGAGCGGACGTCCCTGATACAGCTCCGCCATGAGCTACTACAAATCTCGAGTACAACGCAACTCCTCGCCGTGTGCAGTTATTGAACCTGGTGATGGGGGCAGTAAGACGCATGGTTGGGGCTTATCGAAAAGGAATGCTTTAACGAACTCTGATGAAGGAATTACTCCCAAGCCCCTTGCCAAGTACGCAACCCCGAACTCCAATTCTTCACTTCGACCGGACGCGCCTGCCGACTCTGAAGGAAGCGTGGTGAGTGTTGGTTCCTTTATTAATCAAAGTCTCATGCAGAATTACTTAACTAAAATTAATTTGCTTGAAACCAAACTTAATTCTAACTCTAATTCAATTGATTATGACGATTTACTCTTTTTCGTGAATAATCTAATTTTTGAATATAAATGTAATATTAATTTGTTAAACCCTGGCGACTTGACGCTTTTATTTCGACTTTTTGATTTAAAATGTACCGCTATACAGCTGAAGCATTCAACTCCATTAGGTACCCAATTTGAACGACTTGATACAATACAAACTAAACTTGAAGATAATAACTCAAAAATGGACTTTATTTTTGATCTTATTTCTAAACCCAAAACTGTTGACTCTACTACAAATACTGAGCTTGTAGTGAAACCCCCATTTACTGATAATGAAACTCTAACGGATTTCAGTATTTCAAATCCCAACGAGAATTCATGTGAGGAAATAACTGCAAACCGTGAACATCCCTCTATTGAAAGAAGTGCTAAGAAACACAAAAAGAAGAAAAAAGTAAAAAGTGTTTTCATCCATAAGTCTAATGTGGAAAATGTTAACAAAAATGAAGTCAAAACTGAAAAAATTGATTCTGATTCGGTTGCTTCTGTTAGCTCTTCGGGCCATCCAACCGACCCTGAAAATGAAACATTTGCTTTTTCGGAAGCTACAGAACAATGTGAAATAAAAACTGAAAACTCTTTCAAAGTTGTTAAGAATTCCAGATCTAGGAAAATTAAAGTTCCTCCGATCTGGGTTGATGGAACTCACGACTCTGATAGTCGGTTAAAGTTGTATTCTGAAGTGGCCGGAATTACTATCACCGGCAAAATTAAAAATGATAAGATAATGTGCTCTTTGCCTACTTTTGAGGCGCACAAAAAACTAAAAACATACCTTGATGAAAATTTTATAGGAAATCATACGCTTAGACTACCTGAAGAAAAACAGCTTAAGATTGTTATCCGCGGTCTACCTATTCAAACTGATTTGATTTGGATTGCCGATAATTTAGCCATACTAGGATATGTCCCCCAGCATATTACGCAATTGCGTAAAATTGGACAGGACAAATGTAAACTGCCCCTCTTTGTCATTTACTTGAAAGATCAAGTTGAAAATGAAAAAATTTGGTCCCTCGAGAAATTAGGGGATTTTAATATCACCCTCGAATCTCTCAGAAGAAAAGACATTATGCAGTGTTGGAACTGCCAAGAATTCTTTCACTCCTCGTTTAGCTGTGCTCGACCCCCCGTTTGCCTTGTGTGTGCAGGACAGCACAAAACTAAAGACTGCCGAAAACCCTCAAACGTACCACCCTCATGTTTTCACTGCAAGGGTGAACATCTCGCAAATTACAGAAGTTGTCCAAAACGACAAAATCTCATCGTCTCCTTGAATCGGAGAAATAAAACTGAAACTTGCACCTATCCGCGCCTCTCGCCCAAAATTCCAAATGCTGTTAATGAAATTCAACAGGTCCCCCCCATTTCTCCTAAATCAAATAACACTGTTATCGATAAGTTAACAATTACCCTCCAAAAATTTCTGCTTAAACTGCGTGGGTAGTGGATTTACTCTTGTGTTTCTTCTAGCTACCAGTTAATTTTCATTCATCTTTTGATATTACCTATTTAGGTTTTCCCGCCATTACTGTATGTTGAGTAGGCGTGGCTTACAGTGGCGGATTTACGACCGTCCAATGAACATGCCTCTCAACTATTCCCAACTCTGAAGGTGGAAATTGCTTGTTTCAGCTGATGTTCCATTTCAAATCTTTACGAATTTTCATTTGAATAATTACTGTCACCCTTTCCCTCTCTTGTCGCTCAATTTTTATTATTGACTGAAGTTTTATTTATAGATGAGGGCCTAACCTGCGATCTTCAAGTTGAGTGTGGTAGGCAATATCCTAATTTATAAGGCCTAGCTTACTATATTGTTTATCTTTTAAGTGTTTCTAACTGAGACTGATCAAAAGGGCCATTTAGCTCTACCATCAATGATGCCCGCCTGCGGCGGGCGCGCCATCCGAATGAAGTCTGTGTGCTGGCATAAGTGTGTGGGTAGTTGTGTGTATGAATGTGTGTGTGTGTGTGGGTGAGGGGGGGGGTATGAGTATGTGTGTGTAGGCATATGTGTTTGTGTCTGTGTGCAGGCATGAATGTGTGGGTAGTTGTGTGTATGCGTGTATGTGCTTGTGTATCTGTGTGTAGGTGTATGTGTTTGTGTGTGTGTAGTTGTGTACGTATGCGTGTGTGTGTGTGTGTAGGACATGGATGCAACCTGGAGACGGCTTTCGCTATAGGAGCAGCATTGTGAGGAGCCAGTCGACGGTGAGGAGGATGGCGGTGGGAAAATAAAATGATAGAGCACGCCAAAAACAGTCAAATGAAAGCAATAAGCAATCGTGTCTGCTCAAAAAAAGAAAAACCTTACATATCAAAAAATCAAGGCCAATTTAATATCAAAGTAGCAATGTTGTTAATTGTGCAAACAATAAGCTATTTTAACGATTAGTGGGAGTATAATATTAAGCTCTCTTAATTAAAGCACGGTTTAATTAGTAGTTATCCTTTTAGTTCAAATTTGTGTTATAAACTAGTATTTAGTAAATTTGGGAATATACTGGCAATTTATAATAATTCTAGATGGAGGGGAAATACATCAACTTGTAAGATTGATGCATTTCCCCTCCATCATTTATTTTCACCTTGGAAATAATGACATTGATAAGGTCTGCCACAGAGGTGAGGAATTTGCCATTAATATAGGTCTAATGGATATATTTTTCAGGAAAATATTTTTTTTTTCTTCATTGCTACAATCTGCACACGTTAAGCATATGAAAACATGTTCACTTCTTTTACATTAATTTACATCTCTGAAATTCAAGTTCACGGAGGTGAGAAGTCAGAATAACAACACTAAGTTTTTAAAGCAAAATCTATCTTCTTGCTATTCGACAAAAATCTCACAACTTCAACAATGGCTAAAACTAAACAAGGGGGCTCCCTTGTATCATGGAAAATAAAATTGGCTGTCATTACTGTCACGTGTTAATGAGGAATGGCATTTTGTGTTTAGGTAACAGAGGTGAGAATTTATCGGGTGACACGACTCCTTATCCTACTAAACCGAACTAAAACACATTATTAAAAAATTAAATATATATAAACAATTAGCATTTGAGACACTTGTGAAAGGAATAATAAATAAATATATATATATACTTTTAATTAAACAAGTTATTAAGCAACATAAAGTTACGCATGGTGTGTGACATGCCACGGAGGTTAGAATTCAGATGTTGTGAATAGTGATGTGGATCGGGTAAATACCCAGCGGGTAGGTAAATATTTTTTGGGTATTTACCTGGGTATTTACCCAAGGCCTGGGTAAATACCCAAAAACTGGGTATTTTACAAAAATTGCAAAAAAGTGAATGGGATTTTTTTAAAAATCTAAATGTGAAATAATTGGTAAAACTGATAGATACATATATGTATTACACAGTTTATAATATTTTTTTATTGAAAGACTTTGTGAAATCATGAAAGAAACATATGGTGAACCAAAGAATCTTTCTTTTCAATGTCATAATTGGAGAAGTATAAGCAATTCATTATGAACTTCAAGATTTCAAAATCACAATCTAGGTTAGTCATATCCAAAATGAAAAAAAAAGGAAGCATGAGGGATGTTTGGAAGAATAAACTGAGAAGTTATTAAGACTATCGTGTTATTTATTTTATTGATATTTAAGTGATAACATGGAAAATATAGAAAGAGTTTTCACATTAATAAACAAAAAAAAGCAAAATATTCTTTTCTGTTGCCTTGCTCATTTGCATTTGCTCCCCTGTAGGGTGGGAAGGTAAATATTTTTTGGGGTATTTTTCCGAAGGCAGGGTAAATCCCCTAATAATTGCGCATTTTGCAAAAAAATTTTAGGTGGTATTAAAAGGTGACTATTTTCTTTTTTAAACATAAATCCTAAAATAAACGATTAAAAATTTTAAATGTTTATGTATATTATGTTTGTGTGTGTATATATATGTGTGTGTGTGATATAGAATACACCGGAACAATTGAACTAAGTTTGGAGGAAATTTCTGCATAAGATATAAGTAAATAAATAGTAATAATAAATTGAGCGACATTTCGTTACATTTTGATGTCATGCAGGGACATATTATTGCGTTATAAAAGACTAGGACCTTAAAAAATTGATGTTTGCTTTTTTTGTAACCAGTTAATCTTTTTACTTTTTGTAGAATGGCTTTTTATATCTGAAATTTAGCTATCGACATTGATCAGGCATATCCAACACATTTAATGTGAATATCATATTAGATTGCTAAGCTGTTTCACACAATAATTCTTTAAATATGTGATCAAAATACAGTTTTTGGGCAAAAATTTATTGTTTTGTATATTGTTGGTTGTATACAGAAAAGTATTTTGGTTGAATATAAATTTTTGAAATAAATACCCGGGTATATACCCATTTTGGGTATTTACCCGGGTATATACCCTGGGTATTTACCCCTAAAAATAAATACCCGGGTATTTTACATCACTAGTTGTGAACCAAAAATAAAAATTATTATCAAAAAATTGTTGGCAGGTTTAAATAGATATATTTTGGATGAAATTATAAAGCATTGTCAAATGAATTGTTCCTTAAAGTTTTTACTGTAAAAGGCGTGTGACAGAAAAGTTTCACTTTTTGAAGAATGACCCATATAGCACTCACCAAAAGAAAAATTACCTTTATAATAAGAAATCAGCAGAACCGTAATACTAAATGACACATACAATACAAAAGATTTAAAAAAAATGCAAATTAATATCATTAATGAGTAGTATCAAATTGCACCTTTTCGATTGCCTTCAAGAAAGGCCTATAAATGATATTTGCGGGGAAAAAACGTAGGATTCCAAAAGATAAAGCCAGCTTTAACAAAAAGGAGAAAAAATCTTCATGATATTTTCAAAAAAAAAAAAAAAAACTAATAATTTGAATTGAGAAAAACATTTCAAATTTGAGTTAAGACACCAGTTATTTAAGCTCTAATTAACTCAACTGATCCAAACAAATTACATAAAGCCAGAAAAATGCCCTTTTTCCAACGGTATCAAAATTTTATTTGTGCATTGTGCAAGTATATTTTTTCCACTAAATTTGCAAAAGGCTGTTGTTTACCTTTTAATTAATTTCTTGGTTTTTTTTTTTTTTTTTTTTTTTTTTTTTTACAGACGATCTTAAGTTAAAGGAGAAGATTCAGTTTGGAAATAGAACCTCCATAAAAAAAGGGACAGTTAGCAACTCAGAAATCATAATTTTAGAAACTTTAGGACAAATATCAAAAAGTAGGAACTGTAAGACACATACATTTCCCCATTTTGGAAAAAAAAAGTCACTCAAAAAACACTCAAATTCACTGTCATGAAGATTGTGCCTTGCAGGACACACAGTGGAAATATTACATGTCAAGCATTGGAAACAATCATTTGGAATTTAAAATATATATATGTCTTAAGCAAATATACAAATTATTACCTCTGATATACGCATATAAATTCCCCTGCTATTTTGACCAATATCAAAATAAAAGTTTTTATTTTCTACTCTCATATGTTGTCCTTCTGGTAGTTCACCTTTAAATTCTGCAAAATAAATTACATTTGATGACATTTCAAGTTGATGACATGATTGCATAAGATAAACATCAAGCAGAAAATACATCTTTGTTATTATAATTTTAGATATCAAATTTTTGAAAATGCTAGTCAGCCAAATGTAGAGAATTAGTTTTTTTTTTTTTAATATAAAAGTTGCCATTTTTCAAAATGCACCAAAATATATGACTGTTGCTTCATTGAATATTTCATGAAAAACAAAAAATGTGTTTTTAAGTAAACAAACTGAAATATTAGTATACTTACTTTAAAGTAATTGAAATAATATTCCGAGAATATCTGAAAGTTGCTGGTTGGAAGCACTGTTTAAATACAGTTCAAAAAAACTTAAACTATGGAATACAAAATTGAGTATTCTTTGGTTTGAAATATTTTAACTTACTAAGAGATGGCAATATTCAACTTAAATAGTTTTGAAACATCAACAAAAATTGAAGATTGAACATATAACTTCCTTTACGTTGTTGTTAAAGAAAGTGATATTAGACTACCTGACCTGTGAGAAGGATGCGCGTTCAGAGTGGAATTTGTAGCCCTGTTGCAGAAATATATTTGTAAAATTAACACATTTGCCAGGTGGAAAATTACCAGAAAGCTCACAAACTAATTGGAATAAGACTTCAAATTGCATAATAATCTTTCATCTATCAACAGAGTAGTATCACACTTACGCCTCAGGCGTTAAAAACAAAATGATTGATCAAAAAAAGCTGTTGATTTAGAAAGGCTGAGAACACTTCTATTGTATTCATTTTCACCTTAGGTGTTGAATGCAGAATTCTTGATTTAAAAAATACTATCAAGACGATCCAATGAGTTAAACTAAAAACTCAAATCTGAAAAAGTCTTGAAAAACCTGTATTTGAATTGTTACATTATTCAGGGTTGCCAACCTTGGAGAAACAATTTTAGGAGCATCTGTGGTGGTTTTGAGGAGCATTTTGAAATTTTGCAGAGCAGCTCGGTATTTTGCATGAAGTTTAATAAAAAAGCTAAAACCATTTATCTAAAATTGTTTTGAGTTGAAATAATAATTTTAAGCATTAGCATAAAAATAAAAAGTTATAAACAATATGTCATGCTTGAAAACACTTGGTCGTGAAATGCAGAGAAAAATACATTTTTTGCGGGGATGCAGAGTTTTGCTATTTTTGCAGAGCAACTCCGCAAGATGTGGAGCAGTTGGCAACCCTGCATTATTTAAAAAATCTCAAAAGCCCAACACCTATAAATCCATGCATTCCATCTTAGATTCAGTCATGAACTTTGTTGTCTTAACATTATTAACATTATTATTACTATTATTCATTTTTGTTTTTGACAAAAAGCTTTGCCGACTCACCAACTGAAATAGGGTAATTTTAAATACCAGATAATTGTAGTTCTGTATGCATAAATTAGCTTTGACTAGAAGGAGTTATGCTTCTGTTTTTCTTTTATGAATCAATCTATTTTCGCCATTGATTGTTCGGAAAAGCAGTATTCAGTTTTCCTTCATAGTTTCTAGAAAATATGGCACAGTTCTGTTCAAAAGTAGATCCAATTTTTTCATATTATTCAATCATTGCAATCATTTTAATAATTATGTTCCCAGTGGTGGGTGATAGCATGAAACTGTAGTCATGACGCACAGTTATTATTTAAATTTTAGTCATTTGTATTACTGTTTTCTTAATTTTATTTTAAGGTTTCTTTGAATAAGCCTACTAGTTAGCGAAAACTCAGTGGGCATTAACTAGGGTGCCTGTTCCTGAGGCTTTCAGGGATCTGTCCAGAATTTTTCAGGGTCCTATTTTTGTGATTTTTTTTTTAAAGTGATAAATCAAATCTTTTTGTGAAATTTCAAAATGTAAACTAAAGTTATCCTAAATATAGATTATACTTCTGGTCTGAGAGCTCATTTATTAAAAAATGAGTCCATGAAAGGTCTGATTTGCCCAATCAAAATTTTGTGAAGGGTCCTTTTTAACTAATTAGATTTTTGTGATGTGTCCTTAAAAGGACCTACATTTCCTCTGGCCAGATCCCTGGCCTTTCTAATAGTTTACAAATTGATTGACCACAACTTCAGTATTTTTGGCGAAACAAAAGTCGGCAGCTTAAATCAAAAGTTCTGAAAGAGTGTTTGCATGCATTCGTCAGCTCAATTAACCACAAATAAATTAAAAGCCTTGATAAAGCAACCAAAATAAGGGGGGGGGGGGAACTAATTACAGTTGTGGTTAAAATTTCGGGTTAACCAGTCATCCCATACACATGAAATAGCTAGGACTGATACATAATCAACAGTAAGAAAATTAGAGTCAAAACTAAGGACCCAATCATAAGTATTCAAACAATTGATTTAGTAAATTTTCTAAATTGTTTACTGAATTACAACATTAAAGCATCTTCAGAAAAATATGGATCCAACTTTTAAACTGCTTATTACATTATGTAAACAAAATAAGAACTTAATACAATTAAAATTCAGGCATAATTTTACTTTAGTACCGAAAGTACTCCAACTTAAGCAGATCTTTTTTTATTAATTTAGTTTAAATATAGCGGATACATATAAAAGTATAGATTAAAATATAACCCCGAATGTGTAACTTTTTTTTTTCATTGAATATTTAACTTTGCAAATGTAATAAAATGCTGAAATTGAAGGCAGAGACATAATTTAGAATAAAGATCAGCTCCTGAAAATCCTCCTTAGAATAAGCATAACAGATCTTAAATAGGGTTGACAGTTTCTTAAGTTGCAGTTAAAGTAAGGAAATATTTCTACTCCATTACAACCTGAACAAATTTCTTATTCATTTATCAACAACCTCCAAAAATCTCCATTAAAATACAGACAACAAACTTTAAAAAAAAAAAAAAAAGTCACTCTTTCAAATGATCTTCCATGGGAAAAAGAATTATTCTTTGATTAAAGTGAATAAATAATTTAAACAATGCTTCTTCTATCAAATGAAAAATAGATTCACATTAGAAAAATGGTAACTGTCCTTAGAAACATTCATTTAGAAAAAAAAAAAAAAGAGCAGAAACTAATTTTTGCCCACAGAAAGCTAACCTTTGCAGAAAATACAGCTTAAGAATAAACAATTCAGAATTTCTTTTTGAAATGATTCAAGATGAACTTCAAAAACTATAAACATACCTCCATCATCTGTTCCAAATTCTTCTAACAAATCAGTAAGGGCATCTCTAAATTCTATCATACCTTGGGCAGGTATAGCTATTTGGGAGCGGGGTCCACCTCTAGCTATAGTTTGAGAAACCTATAAATAAGATTGAAAGCTCTCTTAAAACAGTGACTAAAAAATTTGAAATATATTTACTGTTCGTAATAAATTACTGCAACTATAAGATTAAGTAAAGTACCGTTCACTATACGAAAGCAAAAAATGACTGAAAGAGCAGAAGTTTTAGTAGATCATAATCGAAACGTATTAAATATATTTTTGTGATAATTATGCAATTTGACTGTTAGTTTCTTCTACTGACTAGGATAACTTCAGTTTTTTTTCCTTCCTGATTCCATACTTTAACTTTTTCTTAGCTGCTTGAATGCATGGAACTGATGTCATCATGTTTAAAAGTATTTTTGATTCTACTTTTAAAAGCTTTTCAAATGGAAAATTAAACAAATAAGGGCTTCCTTTCAAATATGGTAACTTCTCCATAAACTATGCATCAGGCAAGAATATTTCTTTGGGTAGTAGGAAATATTAAAATAAAAGATTTATTTAAGTTAGTATATGTTAAAATAACTTCTTTATTTCAAAATTGAAATGGATAGAAATACATTTCAAAATTGAAATTAGTGTTTGCTCAGGGGCCAAAATTGGACCATAACCATAACTGAAAATTTGAGAAAAGTATACATGAATTTTCATGTTTATTTTAAAACAAATAAAAATCAAACACTTAAGTGATTAATCCTATCAAATTCGATACTTCCTTAGAAAAAAATACGCCTATACTAAAGATTTCTTAGTAAGTAAAATAAAATAATGAAATATAAAAGTGCTATTCAAGGGAATATATTATAAAATAACTGCTATGCTTCAAAATGGTCGAAATATTTGCAGGATGCAAAAGAATTGAAATCACAAAAAGAAGCAATTTTCCGAATCGCATGCTTCATTGTACATATACTAAAGGGCAATTCCATGAAAAGTGAAACCAGTAGGTCAAAATTTCATATTGCGGTTATGTTGCTATATTATATATCATTGTGAAGCTTAAAATCTGTCTTTTCAAAATATTGCATTGTTTTTTTAATAAAAGTTAAATAATAAATATTTTCCCAAGCTGGAAGTATGATATTCGGGTCTTCAAAACAATCAGAAAAAAATACTACATTTTCAAACGCTTATTTTTAATAGCAACATGAAAATAAACAAAATTAATTGCAGTACAGTTTAAACTATTAACGCGATACTATAATGAAATGCATTTATTTAAAAAAAATTTACAAAATAATACTAGGCAATTTAATTTTTTTTTATGAAGTTTAATATAGGGGTCTGTAGCAAAAATTTAGCAAAAGTTGTCATTACTTCCTAGATAGTCAAAATAAAAAGAAATTCTTTTTTTGTTTCTTTAGCAATTCATCAGAGTAATTGTTTAACATAGTTTAAAACATTACAATTTCTTTAGTTTTAAAAAAATGGCCTTACAGACATAACATTATTTTGTTTCGTACGTAACAAAAAGCAGTATGTTCACATGTATATTTCCAATCAAATAGAAAAAAGTACAGGATGGGCAATGAAAATATAGTGTATGACATATAATATGATATGACAAAACTTCAGACTCAAATTTTTATAAATGTTAGTGGATATTTAATTTTATTTTTTAAAATTATTGAAATACACATGTGTTCCTCTCAAGGTAAAATTTTTTTTGTCCTCCAAATCATGCAATAAATTCAATTGGTGTAAATAATTCTACACAAATAATTAATGCTTAATAACTTGCATAAAAATATTCTAGAGGGTTCCTTAGTTTCTAAGACTTTGCTTCATCAATGCACTTTACTTGAAAAGTTTAAAATGTATAAATGTATAATATATATATATATATATATATATATATATATATATATATATATATATATATATATATATATATATATATATATATATATATTTCACAAAAAATTGTTCTCTAAGTAGATTTTTGTGAAAATTACTCTATCATTTAAACATGATGAAATTCAAACCATTTTGTGCATAATTTTCATTAATAAAGTTTCTTTTTTTTTCAAATTTATACTACATATACAGTGAAACCTGTGTATGGCGATATTGTCTATAATAATAACATGTCTATAACAATTTTTTTTTGGCCCCAGCAAAATGTCAGCATGAATAATCAAACTGTCTATAACGATAACCTGTCTATTACGATATTTTTTTTAAGGTCCCAACCGTATCATTGTAAACAGGTTTTACTGTATCAATCAGTTTTTCTCTTCAAACTTCTATCATTCTGACAGTGTAGCCAAATAGATTTACTTCATATTTAAAAACTAACTTAGGGATAAGAATTTGTCCTGTTGTTTAATAATTTAAATCAAAGCTACTCAGTTACTTGATTTTTATTTACTCCACAAAAAATTAATGTTTGGATTACTGTTTCATTGATACATTGAATATTTTAGTAGTTTTAAAACTTAAATCAAAAAACATAATTAGATTATTACAGTAAATAGTACTAAAAAGTTACACTAGCTACATCTGATCCTCAGATAAAGCACATCTAGTTTTGAAGCAAGATTTAGATTACTTAGGCAAATGTTGGCCAAAATGTATTTTTCCTATGACAGTTTCGACCGATTTTTTCCACCTTTGGCAAAAACATGCAAATTCTATTAAAAAGCAATCAAAAACAAAGGTAACTGTTAAACTTAGAAATTTGGCAGTTAATATGTTTGGTGAGAGATAATTTATTTGTAACTGAATAATTCTACTTCTTATGATGCACCAATTTATTTTTTAGACATTTATTAACATGGTGGTATATGCAGGGAGCCCTCCCCCCTACCTCCCCAAATCTTTGAAAACAATTATAGTATAACTTAAAGAGTCAAAATAATGTGTTAATCTATACCACTGCACTCTCTTAACAAAAATTATTAGTATATCTAAGCTTTTATTTGCTTTGTGAAATTAGCATATCAGACACGTTACGTCTATAACAAATATATTAATTTCAATCATAAATTTTACAAACAATATCCACAAAAATTAATGGTTTAAGAAAGCTTGAAATCTCTAGAACAAGTATTTAAAAGAAAATTGTATAAATCTATAAATAATTCACAGGAATATTGGTAATTGTATGACAATGTATACATCTCGCTGTTTTCTGAGTTACGTCCGTAACAGGCAGTTTTAATTTTTTGTTACTTTTTGTAATCAAGCAATCTGCACCCAAATTTTTGGTCGCATAAATAACACCAAACTGTACAACAGAAAAAAATTGTAGCTTTTAATGAAAACAAATTGAAATTATGTGCATTTAAAGTCTCTGGTTGTTACGTCTGAAACGGTGGAGTTGCTGTTAAGTATTTTATAATCAGGTTTTGAAGTGTTAGCTGCCAGAGCTGAGCCAAGAGTCAAATTTGCAATCTAGGGTCGAGAGTCAAATTTGCAATCTAGAGTCGGTCATTTCAACGGCAAAATCGAGTATTTACTAAGATCACAGCAAAAACTGGTAAAAACGGCACAATCATGAAAGAACAATATAATTTTGAACTTAATAAAATTTAAATTTAGACTTCAATCAAAGCAGACAACTGATATAATTGACTTAATTAGGTTTTCAAATAATTATTTGACAATTATAACAATTAAACACTTGGACAAAGCTCAAAAAAAAAAATTGAATTTTGACATCTTGAATTTAAATTATGTTTTTCAAAATAACGTGTGCGTGTGTATGTAGGCATGTGTGTTTGTGTCTATATGCAGGCATGAGTGTGTGGGTATGTGTGTGTGTGTTTATATGTGTGCATGTATGCGCATGTAGAATATGGACGCAACATGGAGATGGTTTTCGCTAGAGGAGCAGCATCGTGAGTGAGGCCGGTCGACGGTAGTGCTGCAGTGGGAGGTGGAAGGGGGGGGGGGGATAAAATCATAGGAACATCAAAACCGTCAAGTGAGAACATTAAGCAATGTGGTTGCTCAAAAAAAAAAAAGTTTAAAATAGATGATGTTTTGAAATTTTCTTTTTAATGTTATGGGGGGGGGGGGGCAAGGGGAATGATGCAGAGAATTTGAATGGTAATGAACTATTTTTTCATTTAATATGAGTTTTACCTTTTCTTTCATATTTATATTACATGTTAATCCCAGTTTTTCTTCAAATTTCTACAGGGCTCATAGCAAGTGGAAAAAAATACATAGGAGTTTAAAAGGAAAAATATATGAGTTTGGTAGAAAAATATATAGGAATTTCGAAAAAGTATAACATCTAGTATGTTTGAAGCACTGTACACAAAAAACAGAGCTCCAATATCAATACAATTCTATAATGCATGAAGTCATAGCAATGTGAAGAGTCACAGATGTGAGAGCAAATGAATTTTTGCACCCATGGTTGCTTCTATGAATCATCTTTGTTTAAGATAATTTTGATTCAATTAAGCAAACTTGTGTGTGCCTGTTTTTCTTTTAAACAGAAAACTCTACATACAACTTCCGAGAACTTTATTAAGTTTTTGGTCAAACGAGATATCATTAGAAGTATACAGCGCACTCAAAATATCCATTCTCTTGATTATTTAAAGAGTTTTATCACAAAACAATAGAAAAAGCAATTACAAAATTCAGGTTTTAACTCACGTGCTTCATAAAATGCATATTGATAGCTAACACTAGGTAATAATTAACTTAGACATTCTTTTTTCAATGTCATAAATCTACCCACAGTACTTGGTATTGGTACCCCCATTGCTTCAATGCTAACACTAACGATGAAAAGTCTTGTCAACTGTATGTCTCTCTTGTCACACTGGTTTTGTTGGACATATCATGAGAAAATCGTTACATAAAGTGTGCAACACTCTGCCTCCCCTTCCTTTCACTATTTACAGGAAAAAATAAAACTAATTTTACTAAACGAAGACAAAGAAAAAAAAGACTGCTAATGCATCACCTTTGTGGGAAATGGTCAGTCTCATACGTTTGATTCATTAAAGCCGCATGTTTGATTCAAAAATTCTGCAATTTTTCAATGTTAAAACTGGATTTCATTTCATTTTTGAGGAATTGATTCATTAAAGTGGCTGATTCCATTACCAAACGCTCACTGTAATGCCATTATCCATAACTTAGATCCTTAACTTAGAGTTAATGTGTGTATATATATACAGTTGGCTCTCTGTTTAACAACACTCTACTTAACGACTTTCTCTATTTAACGACGGCTTTTCACGGTCCCAGATGGTCCACTATAGTGTTAAAAGCATTCTATTTAAGGACGCTTTCTACTGAAGGACGATTTTTTGTGTTCCGTTGAAAGTCGTTAAACAGAGAGCCAACTGTATGTACATACGTGTATAAAGGATGAATTTGACCTAATCTGCCAAACAAAAGGGGGTTTTAGAAGAGCTCAAGTGCAGGGCTCCCAACACATTTTAGCTTTAGAAAAGGGTAAAAGAGGACCATTTTCAATCAAAAAGAGGAGTAAAGAGGACCATTTTCAATCAAAAAGAGGAGTAAAGAGGACCAGTTAGGATTAAAAAGAGGACCTTGGGAGGACCATTCATTTAAACCCAAGGAAGCACCAATAGGCAAATTAGCTGCATGCTGCTAAATCTGTGAAAATAATTCGTTAATTAATCATAATACTGATAATAGGCGTAATGATACATTTTGAGTTGAACCAGAGATGCTGGTAGTCTCACTGAAGCATAGATGAAGCTGTGCTTCATCTTTCTTTAGTTTAAAATTATTTTGTGTTTTTCTGTCTTGTAATGCTTCTTAATAGTGTTATATCCCTTCTCAACCGATATGAATCTATCACACACCAAACAGATCTATTGTATTGAAAATTTTCCGAAAAATGTCTGAAATGCTCAATTACAAAGAGAAGCAGATCACATGAGGCTTAGTTTTGCAATTTTCATATTCAAAGTATACTTTCAAAAACCATATAGCTTACATAAAAAAAAAAAAAACTTCATGATTGCAGGGCCATGAGTGCTTTGAGCTTTTATGAGGGGAAAAAAATAATTCCCCCCTTTAGCAGGCATCATGACAATTAAATGATATACACAAATTCAACATCATAAAATTATATAATTCACTTTGTTTCAAATACAAATGCTATTTTAAAATGTTATGTGCTCATTTGTTTAAATTTAATATATCCCCCCCCCCCACCCAAAAAAAAATAGTAATAACCGAAAATAAGCTAATAATAATCAAAATTAAGTTTGCAAAACTAAATAAACCTAAATTACACAGCACTAAAATTGTTAATTTTTCAGTTATTTAAATAAAAATTAAATTGAATTAATCTAACGTAGCATGTCAAAATAACTTCTAATTGCCATAAATATAAAAAATATTTATAAGATGCAAAACGATTGAAAGCTCAGAGAAGCAAATTTTCACGAACCAAGTTCAATGTTGGTTTGTTTCCCATAAAATACATTTATTTATTTTCTACTAAATTAAACATAAAACATGCTAATCTAAAGAGGCATATGGAAAAATAACATTGGATTAGGCAAAATATTTTAATTTTTAAATGATTCAAAAAGATTGAAATTTCAAACACTAAAAGCAATTTTTCGCGAAGTCCGAGTAAGTTCAATGTTGCCGTGGTTTTCAAAATGATTCCTTTATAATCATTGAAATTAAACGAAAAATAAGCTAAGCTAAGGTAGCACATGTCAAAATCACTTTGGATTGTAAAAAGCATCAAAATATTAACAAGATGCAAAAGGATTGAAACCTCAAACATGAAAGCAATTTTTCGCGACAAATCATATCGAATATCGAATTCAGAAAATTGCACTAATGAAATATTTTTAAAAGAATTACAAGCACAATCCAATGTTAAAGAATTTAAGCAATAAAGAAACTTTTTATACTTTTTCAAGGTTTTCAAGAAATTAAAAATGACATTTTTTTCCCCAAGAACGTTTCAATGGTTTTTCATGGGCGTACGAACCTTGTTTAACACTTGCTGCCGCGGCGTGTTTGGGTGTATAGTAACTTTTAACGAAATGAAAAACTTTTAAAATCTGATATTTTAGTAAAAACAATATAAAAGCGGACTAATCGGACCAAAATGTTAAAAAGCAGTCTAAAACGGACTCAACCATAAAAAACGTACTTTGGCGAGAAAAGCGGACCATTTGGGAGCCCTGAAGTGGAGCATAGAACCATCATTTATCCTCTCCAACTTGTAAACGCAACCGAGTAGATAGAAAAAAAGAGCCCCCCCCCCCAAAAAAAAAAATTTTTGTTCTTGGAAAATCTACACACAAAAAAAAGTATATACAGTCGGATCCCGCTACAACGCGATCCGACTTACGCGAAATGGCTATAACGCGAATTTTGCATGAGTAATGAATTTTTTAGTGCGTTCACAAATTACTCGCCTACAACATAAAATTTTTCGGAAAAGAGAGGCGGAAAGTTAGAGTGGGCTTCGTTGACACTAAATATTGGTTTTGTGAATGGACTTTCATCCCTTTAGCATCACTGAAAGCGTACGTTCACCCACTATATTAGTCTAAACAACCCTTTGCTTTAGTTTATACAAATAACTGCTCCGATTCTTAACTTTTTTTTTTTCATTTTTACATATGAACGTTAATAAAATACATTCTAATAACATTCTGGTCGCGCTGCATAAACCTTCTTCATTTTTTAAATTATAAATATATTTACTATATCTATACTGTTAAGTGCTATAATAATGCTGCAGTATACATACTGTAAGTACCATACTGCTTTATTTTAAGTTTCTCTCCCCCATTATTCATTGATTTTGTGCTAAATTACAAAATTTTATGTCAAATAATAATGCTTTTTCTAAGATACAGAAAAAGTTGGTTCTTTGTAAAAAATACTGCAATATATAGTTGATAAATGGTTTGAAACAATATGAGGGGTGTTTGCAAACGTCTAAAACAATTGGGTATGATTATGAAAAATTACTAAACATACCTTGTTCCACAACGCGAAATTCCGACTTACGCGAGGTGTCTTGGAACACATCCCTCTCGTAAGTAGGGACTCGACTGTATTTGAAAAAAGCAGACAAAATCCTATACAATCATACTTTTTTCATCGAAATAGTTAGTTTTCAGCGAGCAACAAGCTTTGAAACATTTGAAGTACTCAAAGTTGAACGGGAACCAAAATCTGTACACGACATTTTCAAAAAAAATCGTTTGATCTACAACTGGTCATTTGAACTACATGTAAGATTATATATGACAAAATTAAAAGCTTTCAAAATCTTTACAGCAGTACACTTAAAGTTAACATGTCATGCTATTAAAATTAAAAAGCAAACTCATTAAAAGTAAAGCAAATAATTGAAAACAAGTTAAAAGTTGCAAATAAAACTATCTATATTTTGTACATTTCATAAAAATAATCAAGCAGAAGTTTAGTACATATACCAACATTAAAGGTGTAAGAGTGCTGCACAGTGCAGGGGAGAAAGAAGAAAAAAATGGATCAAGAAATTTTGCACAAAAAAATATATAAATTAGTGAGAAAATATCGGAAATATCTGACAAAGTGTGAAAATATAGAAGGATTATGAGTCTTGTTTCCATCATTCTGATAGCAAACTGAAATTCATATTATTTTTCTGTTAAAAAATAACTAAAAGACAAGAATTTCTTGATTGTTGTTAAATAGTTTAAACCAAAGACAGTTTGTTTCATTGTTGTTTACTCTTTGCTTTTTTAGCCTACTTTCCCAGCAAAATACAGAGAATGAAGAAAAAAGCATGAAAAAAGGCTTAATCATCTTAAAAATATCGCGAAAAAAAAAGTCAAAAATAAATAAAATAATTACTGAACTATTCAAAAATTAAAAATTGGAAAGTAGGGTATTGAGATGGGGAAAAATGTCTGTCTGTCTGCAGCCCCCCCCCCCAATAACATTTGAGTGAATAGTCCGAATCGAAATTTTTTTTTTGTTCAAAAGGTCTCGGCGAGGACATTTCATTCCCATATTTTAATTTTCGATTTGAACAAATTTTCAATCAATTTTAAACAATTCAAAAAAACTTTACATTAGTGCCTACTGGAAATTCAAGGCAAATATAAATCCTGCACTTAGAAGTGAAGTTGCTTCAAACAAACTTTGTAGGAAAAAGTGTTTGAAGAAGAACATGTATAGAGAATATCTTTTTGATTCGAACAATTTCCGTTCAATTTTTAACAGTTTAGGGTCTACGGGGAAACTAAATGTCAATACAGATCACAAACTTAGAGGCGGTTTTATTTCAAACAAATTTTTCTTGAAATGGCTCTTGATGACCAACTCCTGACTATGACACCCCAAAATTAGTCAGTTTTAGCTAATTTTGAGAATATTGATCAGATACTAGAAAGTCAGTATTGATATGCGGAAAAGTAGACTCATTTAGCTCTGGACGGAACTTCTTGTTATACTCTGCACTAGTGTTACGCGCACCGCCTTGCCCGTAATAGAAAAAATAAAAGGTCTTTTGGTTCGCCTGTATATTTACAAATAATGTATGGTGAATGTTCTCGCCAATTGGCTTGTACCCATGTTGCGGTTCCACGTTATGATAATTTCGTATCTCGCCAATTGGCTTGTGCCCATGTTACGGTTCCACGTTATGATAATTTCGTAATTTTCCATCTTATATTTTTGTTCTTAAAATTGGAATAGAAAAAGAACCACATCGAATTTTCAGAAAATAGCTTCAAGGTGCACACCTCCATGCTACATACTAACTTTGTGCCAAATTTCATGAAAATCGGCCGAACGGTTTAGGCGCTATGCATGTCACAGACATCCTACAGATATCCAGACATCCTCCGGACAGAGAGACTTTCAGCTTTATTATTAGTAACTAGTGGCACCCGCACGGCTTCGCCCGTAATAGAAAAATTAAAGGTCTTTTGGTTCGCTTGTATATTTACAAATGATGTATGGTGAATTTTCTCGCCAATTGGCTTGTACCGACGTTACAGTTCCATGTTATGATAATTTCGTATCTCGCCAATTGGCTTGTGCCCATGTTACGATTCCACGTTATGATAATTTCGTAATTTATGATAGTTTTTTTTCTTAAAATTTGAATAAAAAAAGAACCACATCGAATTTTCGAAAAATCGCTTCGAGGTGCACACCCCCATGCTACATACTAACTTTGTGCCAAATTTCATGAAAATCGGCCGAACGGTTTAAGCGCTATGCGCGTCACAGACATCCTACGGACATCCTACAGACATCCTCCGGACAGAGAGACTTACTGCTTTATTATTAGTAAAGAAGATTCATAGTATGAATTTAAAACAGTATTTTACAGAAACATTATGGTTACTTTTGATGATGCTTTGACAATTTCAAGTTAAAAATTAAACTGCCATTTTGGCAAACATTGGCAATAATGTGTTTCTGCCAGGAGATTTTAGTTTTTTTCCCCACCTGTGGCAAAAACATGCCAAACTTACAGTAGTCTCACAATTTTTTAAATTATTTATTCACTTTTTAAATAAATAACACAAAGTTAGTGTACATTTTTTGATCAGTTTTAATTTACTCATAGCTTAACAAATGCAATTAAACCTTAATAACAAATTGCAGTTAACTTTTCAATTTATAAATTTTTCTACACTATGAATGATTCTACTGTAGATAGCATTAATAGAATTTTGGGAGATTAAACGGGATTTCTATTTATTTAGTAAACCTATCCTGGACAAAAAAAAAACTTCTGGTAAACTATTTTCGAGGAAAATAAGCAGAAATAGCCTAAAAGCTGTAATGAGGATGCCATTTTTAGGGTCTCATAATACTACTTCAAGGAATAAGTTAGAACACAAGAGAAACATACCCTTAGGAACCTTCCACGAGAATTTTCTTTGAGGTCCAAATAATAACGTCTATTGTCTTTCACCATAACTTCACTTTTTAATTTTCCATCTTCAGGTAAATTGTCGGGATTTGGAGGACCTATTAAAACACATAGCCAATTAGTTAATAGCAAAAAATTTAACACATTGAAAAAAATTCAAGAGAAACTGGGTTTGCCGATATATTCTTCTTCTTCATCAGCACAACAGCCTGGTGCAGGCCAAGGCCTTCTCCGTCTGCTTCCTCCAGGCGGTGTGACACGTTGCCAGGTTTTTTGCCGATATATATATTTTGAAAATATCATGATATTTTTGATATTTACTCTTTGAAATATGACAGTTGCAATGCAGAAATTGTAAAAATAACCAAAAGAAATATACTATATTTGTACAGAATATGAATGCATCATTTATGTATTGTAAATAATATAATATTCCTTTTTTATTTTATATTCATAAAATTATTAGTAATATAACAGTTTTTATAGATTAAAAATGTCTAGTTGAAAGTTAAAAGTTGGTAAGAAAAAAGGAAAATATGTTGCACTGACTATTGCATGTTTTTTATTTCTGAACTAAAATTTGTTTAAAGTAGTTAAGCAAAGAAAAATGAGTAAAGCAGTTAATTAAAATAGAAATTTAAAGTAAAATATTAATTTTATAATACGTATAAGTATTACACAAAAAATAACATATAGCTTTGAATAACTTTCTCACGTTTCAATTTTACAAGATGTTTTATATTTATGAACATGATACTGTATTTTTTTTCTGTGTTTATTTGCAGGGTACACATATATGTATGTATATATGTAATCAGTTTTACAGAGCACATGAATATAAAAGTCATTATCTAATATAATATCCAGTATCAATACATTAGTTATGTTATATTTTATTTCTAATACATTAAACTATCACCTTTCACAGATGATTGTAAAAATCATTTCTATTTAAATGTCATTCAAAGTACGTATATTTTTACATAAAATTTATTTCATGAATATAAATAATTAATGAAAAACCAGAGTTTTAAAGTTGATGCATTATGATTACAGTACTAGAAGTCATTTGAGGAACCAGTTACTATTTAAACACTTAAGTTTGCACTGGTTGAAAATATCGGATATATATCAAAATATCGGATATTTTCGCTATTTTTGAAAATACCATAATATTTTCGAACCCAGAAGAGAAGACACTAAGGTAGGAGGCAGCAAAGAAGAGGTTAATTTCCCTCTTTCCAATGACAACAATCAGGTTTGTTTGCATAGAGTAAAATTGATTACAATTATATTAGGACCATGCATTTAGATGAAGTCATCTTATTGTATTATTTTTAGCATTACCTCAATTTTGACAAAAAGTACAGATATGACTTTTGTGCTAAGCACGGCTGTATTCAAAGCACATGCATGTCGTTATGAATAGAATACAACATCATTTAAATGTCCGTCGCGGTTTCTGATGATGGCATGGATCCAAGTAATCCAATTCTCAATGAATCGGCCGCATAGATCTGGCTGAATTTGAGCGATGGGCTCGGTTATGTTGACTTAAGGGCATTTGTCGACTACAACTTATTGGTATAGAACAGACCAGTGACTTGAGGAAACCCTATAAGAAAAGCCTAGCAGGGTCTAATTGCACAATCTTGGCGGCCAATTCATGCCACCTCAGCGAGAGATAACCAAACCCTAAAACCGTTCATAAAGAATTTGCATCACAGCATGCGCTGTGGGGCACGCAGTGTCATCCAGTTGGAGGAACATGTCTACATCCATATCTTTCAATTTGGGTCAAAAGAATCATTCTGTAGTACTTGTCAGCCCACAATCCAAACCAAACCAAACTTTTGTGGATGTGTTTCTGCCTGGTGCCTCATGTGGGTTGCTGTCATCCCGTATAGGGCAATTTTGCTTGATAATTAGCCAGTCATACAAAAATGTGCCTTATCGCTAAAGATTATTTTTCAGCCAAAACTGTGGTTTTCTTCCAAATGCTTCCCAGACGAGTCAGTGAACAAATGATGTATTCTATAGTCATAAACTTCAAGCTCCTGGGTCAGATGGATCTTGTACGGGTGTAGGCTCAATGGAGTTCTTGTGCAAGGAGAGAAATTGACCGACTAGGATTCTCCTGCATACTTTCAGACTGAGGTAAAAGTCTGGACTGATCTAGTGTTAATTTGATGCATGGCTGATTTTTAGCTGATTTTTACCGAATTGGTAGGCTCAAACTTTGGCACTAAACTTGGAAGGACCACCGCGTCTGCCATAAAATCGGTAAACCACACACAACGCTTGCACTAACGAATTCTCATTTTGATTTTTATTTTATCAGTTGAACATGCTGTTCAATAGTGAACTTCCCTATACCACCAAAATAACATGGCTGCCAACCTGTACTTGCACCAGTTGAAAGACTGTATCAGAAAGGCTTTACTTCTGAATTGAATTTTTTATTCATTTTTAGTCATGAAATTTTTTATCAGGTTTTGTACTATACTGATTTTTGGGAATCAAAAGTGAGGAGTTTTCAAGTACCATTTGAAAGTTCTCAATTTCTTCAAGGATGCAAGCAAAGCACTCAAGTAACTAATTTTAAAAAATAAAAAATGGAATATTAATTATTAAAATGATTGTCTTCAACAAATAATAGAGAAAATTTAGTTCATTAACACAGGAGTTCAGAAATTTTCGAAGGCAAAATTTCCCTCAAATATAAGATTTTTAGTCAAAATTAACTGTTTTTGTGTTAACTGGTTTTGATGTTTAAAAAAGTATTATGGAGAGAAAGTTACTGTTTCACACATTATTCAACACAAATTTGTCTGATGTGTCAATCAATGCCACTAGAGTACAGATGTTTTGTGTGGGTTCAAGTTCATAATAATTTAGAAATGAAAAATAGAGTATCAAAATCTAACCTAAAGAAGCATAAAGTTCACTAAATGAAGTTAAATGATCTCTGAATTCAGCTGCTGTAGACATTGCTAGAAGTAGCCTACTCTTCCGTCCAGCTGCTCCAACCTAAAAAAAAAAAAGTGAAATCTCAATACACATATGATTAGGCTTGCCAGACGTCCCAGTTTTTAAACAACATCCCGCTGTCCCAGCCGGTTTACTTCATGTCCCGGAAAAAGAAAAATTTGATTAGAAATGGCAAAAAAGGTCTAAAAAATAGTTATTTGTGAATAATTATTCAGGGGATTATAACTTTGTCATTTATATCATTGACTTGTAAAATTAATACCTTTAGTTTGTAAGGAGTTTTACAACAAGATTAAAACCAAAAAAGTGCAATAAAATGAAAAATATATCAAAATATTATTGAATTTTTCATTTTCAATCAAAGTGTTTTTTCTAACCGAAATAAATTGGAAATATTTAAATCTCGGATGTGAAACTTTCAAATTTTATCTGTTTATGTCATTTTTTTATTACTCCCGTTTAGGTGTATAATTAATGCCCCATTTATTTATAGCATTGAGAATAAAGTGCCCTATAAAACGCTCCAAAAAGTGAGCCAGGGCTGTGTACTTCTTCGAATATGCTTGGGGGGGGGGGGGGGCATTCCGGTGTCCCGGTTGAACATTTCAGAAGCCTGGCAAGTCTACATATAATGCTACCTGCTCACTTATACACCCTTTTTCATGTATCTTGCTCATACATAGAATGATTTTCAGTGGCTAGAGCCAAAGAAAGGTTATTTACAGAGATTAAAAAGTATCTTCCCACAAAAATGGGTCAAACTGTCAATGAAGGGGTTTTGGGGATGAAAAGAATACTGATGTCTCTTTGGAAATTGAAGTTTTATTTTAAGACTAGTGGTACTCGCACGGCTTTGCCCGTAATAGAAAATTAAAAGGTCTTTTGGTTCGCCTGTATATTTACAAATAATGTATGGTGAATTTTCTCGCCAATTGGCTTGTGCCCATGTTATGGTTCCACGTTACGATAATTTCGTAATTTACTCGTCCACGTTATGAGATTTTTGTTCTTAAAATTGGAATAGAAAAAGAACCACATCGAATTTTTGAAAAATCGCTTCGAGGTGCACACCCCTATGCTACAAACTAACTTTGTGCCAAATTTCATGAAAATCGGCCGAACAGTCTAAGCGTTATGCGCGTCACAGAGATCCTGACAGAGGGACTTTCAGCTTTATTATTAGCAAAGATGATTAAAACAGAATGGCACAGTATACGAAAAGTCTTTTGTAATTGAACAAGATATGGATATTGAAATATTAATGACATAGCAGATGTAGCCAAGTTCCCACAATCTATATAAATACCTTATTCAATCTTATTTGCACAGTTTTTCCATTTTAGCTTTACAGATCATTCGATACAAAAATAAAGAGGGCACTGCATATACTACATAAAAAAAAAAAAATCTATATAAATTATCACAATATAAAAAATGTAAAAGAAAATAAAAATTCATATTTTTACAAACACTGAGACTTAACTTTTAAAATTCAAGTTTAATTTTAAAATAATTTATGATCCCCCCAATCCAAATATGATTCTAATTAAACAGAAACAAAAATCTTCTTATCATAAAAATTTTATTGAGAAAAAAAGCTTGTGTACATTTTAACTTGTGTACATTGTGCATTTTTTAAATATACAGCACAGGATCCGTCCAGACTTTTCATACAGGATTATGTTTTAATAACATTGACAAATCTACTCAGAAATACGAAAAAATGAAACATGTATTAAAACAAGTTCTTCAGCAAAAGAAAAGTCCTGTTTGGTAAAGATGAACAATTTTATCAATTAACTAGGCAAACCAGCAGACCTTGTTCTGCCACATAAATTTTTTTCTAGGATTCAAAACCTCTGTTGGATATTTTACAGCTTCGTCAGAATCGCAAATTTTTTCGATCGATTTGTATGATACCAAGTCGCCAGGTTGTATCTCGAAGTTTATAAATCGTCAACCTCCATTTTTTGCTGCCAAATATGGCTCTTTCTGCCAACCACACATGATGCATGTATTGTGCACGTACATCGTGGTCAATTAGAACATTTTCTAGAATCAACGGTGGTGCTGAAATTAAAGAGCAATTTTATGAATTCAAAATTTTCATAGACAGTAAATTTTCATTCGTCGATATATGACAATGGGTCCGAGAATTTGACAGCAAATGGATCGTGTAGCATTTGGATGTACTTTTTTCAACTGGACCTTTTCAAGATTGCGATACAGTGGCGAGGATTTCAAGTAAACTTTAATCTCATCAGCGAGCGACGGAAATGTTTGTCTGAAATCACTTGAAGAGAGTAACAAAGTGCCTTGTTACCTTTTGGAAAATCGCTTGATGTACACTGCGTCTGGGTTGTTTTGAATATTCAGTGGCAGCTTAAATGCTGAATGAGCTGTTCTGCATTCATCCAGTAAAGTTACTGCAATGCCAGATGATGCAACGGATAATGTAATGTCATTATTAGATCACATTTCCGCAAAAAATGGCAAAATGAGAAATGTTTTGCTAGTTCCACATGGTGCACCCCCCTCTCCTGAAAAAAAAAAGCACTTTGACCTGCCGAAACTGACATAGGTATAATCGGAATGTCACTATCCAGATTTTTTTTTTGACACTTATTTTTTTCGAAATTGGGAATCGAAAAATACTTGTAACTCCTAAGTTTCACCCTTCCATTCTTTAATCATGAATTTCCCAATTATCAGAATACCCCTGCAAAAGAATCAAAGAGCGAAATTGAAAACCATTGCAAAAGCCTTGCTTAAATTATTCAAACATTTTATTTGTTAATGAATGGCAGATGGCAACAAATAAAAATTTTAAATCTTTGAGAGTTTTTCGATGTTTTGCCAAAGCGTTGTGTCATTTTGACTCATGGTAGCCAAAAAAATTCTAGATAGAGACACATTAATTTTCAGTATGATATATATACATTATAACGTACCTCATATATAATTCTCATACCTGCCAAATACACATAAAAAATTTCATAAAAAACGGTCGAGCTGTTCCGGAGAGGTTCAAACACAAACACCATGACATGACAGTTTTATGCATTAGATTTTTTGACTTTTTTTCGTATTTCTTTTATTTAGTATCTAAAATACCTATATTCCCAAAATTTACCCCTCATACTTTCCATTTTTTTATCGCAAATCTCCCAATTATTGAAATACTTCCAAAAAAGAATCAAAGAGTGAAACTGAAAGCCATTGCAAAAGCCTTGCTTAAATTAGTTTCAAACATTTTATTTGTTACAAATAGAAAATGGCAATAAATAAAATTTTAAATCATTGGGAGTTTCCGAAGCACCATCTAGTGCGGCCATGTTCCGATATTTTGCTGGAGCGTCGTGAAAAAAATTCTAAAAAGGGATTTCCTAATTACCTAGCGATATGAAATATACTCTATGTCCTAATCTCATATCTAACAAATACGCATAAAAAATTTCATTAAAATCGGTCAAGCCGTTTCGTAGGATTTCAATAACACTGTGACAGGAGATTTTTATATATATCTTGATTTCATCCCATACTGCCAAAAGGTTAAAAATTATAGCCTTGAAAAATTTAAAAAGAAAAAAAAAATTATTCGACATCTTATATACTATCAAGTGGAACTCTTAATTAGAGCAATAAAATTACCTCAGCTACTTTTATAAACCTTCCTCTTCTATTTTGTTTCACATCCAAATAAAACCTTTTAGACTGTATTTGTAACATTTTTGTAGCCAGCTCTTGCTCCCCCTGAGGCACCATCTGCCCTCCTGAAATATAAAGTTACATTTAACAAACAGGATGAGAAATTTACATATACAAAAACTCTACATATATTCTCTCTTTCAATCTTAATTTCTCAGATATTTATACAACTTAAATAATTCATAACATTCCTTGTCAGATTAAAAATTTTGTTAAACACAGCACTTGATTAATTTTAGAAATTAGCAGAAGTGCCATTTGGTTCACAAATTCTACAAAAATAAATTATGATGCTGAATCAAAAGAAATGTAACACCTTTCCATTAAGCTTCTCATTTTGCATAATGTTTCAAAAAAATGGCCATTTTAAACAACCCTACATATGTTATGCATTTAAAAATAAATTCATACAATTTTTTTTATATTTACAATGGCATGTCAAGCCACTTTCCAATAACTCTTTCTTGTCAAGTTTCTTGTAAGATAACATAATGCACTTGTTACATTATAATTGACACAATTTAACATTTTCTAACTTATGCAAAGCAAGCAAATGTTTTGGACAAGACTTGAAATTGTTTTGTCTATCAAATTAGGTACATTAATCCTGATGGCAATCTATTTTTTTACCATTGATCACATTTTAGCTCTTTCTTTCAAAGTCTGCAGCTTATAACGTAAATAAGTACCTCTGTGCATAAAAAGTAAAATCAGAAATAATGTCAAATAGCAAAATTGTAGTTTGCTGCAAAATGTGCAATTTGACGTTATTTCTTATTTTACTTTCTGCAGCTTATGTGAACCTTGGCTTTCGCTACAAAACCAAACCAAAGCTTTGCGGCAAAAACAAAGATCATTTGTATTTTTAATACTAAAAATAAACAAAGAAAATACAAATTGCAACTGTTATTTATTCCGTTAAATAAAATACAATACTTGTGTTATTTTAACAAATTTATTAAAATGAATTTTTCTATAAGTTAAACCAATGCATTATTAACGAATTTGACCAAATAACAATGAAAAATTGAAACAAGAACTATTAAACACTCTCTTCATAACAATATATCCATATAGATTGAAGGAAAATATTTTGTTCATAAAATATGCTTTAATTAGAGAATACTTTTCTAATGTTGAAATCATTATGTTTAGTTTATGTTGAAAATAAAAAATAATAAACTTAGAAAACTTCATTAAAATTTAATTAATTTCAAACCCTACACAAATTAAGTTAAGCTGAAAAACCTGGGAAACCATTGCTTACCACCAATAGAATGATATTCCATTATGAATAGATTTGTAATGGCAGGAGCTTAAGATATTTTGAGGCAGAGAGCCAGAGAATAACTGCATGAGATTCATAAATAAATAACTGCTTAGCATTTTAACCACAGTAGCACCACCACACTTTAACTCTGAAGATTTAAAAAAGCTTACAAGGGGAACCCTAGTAGAAAAATACCAGAATAGGTATTACTAGAAGAAAGTTTAGTAAGTGCAAAAACATTCCTATCTTTAAAATTATAACAGAGCCTTGCCATTCATTACCCTACTAACTTTATGTAACATAACAAAATAAATACATTCATAATTTTTGAAGTTAGCTCTCCGAAAGTTGTACTTTAGCTACCTTTTTTCAATATACATTTCCAATAATTGCAAGAGTTGAACAGGGTTCAAAATCATTGGAGAATTGGAAAGACTATCCTTAAGTGGACTAGTCAAATTGTCTGTGGACCAGTAACTTTCTTTGAGGATTTTCAATGCTGCTTTAGGTTATTGAAAAGTACATTTAATAAAAAGAGCATCTAATAAAAGTCAAAGAAAGTCAATTGTTTGCAATACAATTATGCCTTTAAATGCTTATGCCTTTTTATGTGAAATTCCAATTTAATTTTTCTGTTTAAAAAATGCAGCTGATTATAAGAATTTCAGTACAAAATGAGTTTTGATTTTTTCACTTTGATGTCATTTAAACAAATAATTATGATGTACAAATAAGTTTTAAAGGTTTTTTTTTTTCAATTTGACGCTTAATTGTGCAAAAATGGTTTCATGTCCAGTTTTCGAAGCATAGTCCATTGTTGGCCCCTACCTTTTCCATCTTTCTGGCAATTTTCGGATGGATACTCGAAAAAACGATGCATATTTTGATGCAATCCACGAATCAATCCAATTTTGGACTTCTTCAAAAGACCAGAAGTGCTGTTCTCAAGAGCATGTCATCGACGAAAACAAATAGTAGTCGGAAGGAGTAACGTCAGAACTTTATAATGGGTGGGGTGGGATTGCCCATTTCAGGGTATTGAGGTATGTTTTAACCAGCGGCGAAACATGTGGCCGAGCGTTATCATGTTGCAAAATTATCTTGTCGCGTCTTTCCTTATATTGTGACCATTTTCCTCGCAGTGCTCAGCTCAAACACGTCAATTGAGTTCTGTAAATTTTTTTGGCACCAGTCTTCGTCCAATATAGCCTCCAATTCAGCATCTTCAAACTTTTGTGGCTGTCCATCGTGCTCTTTGTCGTTGATATCAAAATCATCACTTCTAAAACATCTATACCAAAACCGACATGTGGAAATCGATGAAGCATGTTCCCTGTAAGTTTCTTGCAGCATTCGATTGTCTTCAGTTGCACTTTTCTTCAAATGGAAGCAGAAAAGTAAACTTTGCTCCAAATTGTGTTTTGTTGGCACAAAAGTTTACATATTCAGATCACACAAAAACTATGTTGTTTCGACTTCAGTGAAATGTCACATACTGAAAATGAAAGCCTAATGATAAGGTTATAAAATGAAGTTAGTTGCAATATTCTCTGTTTCGATTTAATACCAGCGACACCATCTCTTGAAAATCCTTTAAAACTTATTTTTACACCAGATAAATAAATTAGCATTCTATTCCTTCAAATAAAATACTAATCAAATATTTTACTTGGATAAAGAATAAACTTTAAAGAATGAAATTAGGTTTTAAGCAGGATTTAAATAATCACAGAATTTTTTTAAATCAGAGCATTTTCCTGTTTACCAACTACTCCGGCACTTTTTAGGTAAAGCTTTAGGTCTGTCATATAACATTGAAAAAGTGTTGGGTAATTCCGATGACCTGTTCCAGGTTCCAAGCATATGTCATCCAGTGAAAGGAAAGTAACTGTTACTACTAGACCACCATGGGTTGTCACTCACTGGTGGGTCACAATACACTAACAAGCATTCTATTTATATTTATAATTACATGAAAGTTTCTCAACTAATCTTTTAAAAAAAAGTATAGGTTTATTTTTATTTCAAAAAATGAACGTATTAACACGTTAATCATTTTCTATCGAGAAATTTCAGTAGTTTTTTTACTTAAATATGTTTCCAACAACATTATTGGATTTATACATTTTTAAGTAAAAATTTGATGCATATTTTTTTTGTTAAAGTCCTTTTTTGAAATGCAAAAATACCCTCAATATGTGATGTTCACTTACATTCAAGTAAATATAAAATAAATGAAACAAGGTTTTTATATTTAGTCCAGATTTTAGAGAAAAAATGAGGATGAAATGAGTTGTTATAATAAAAGTTTCTAAAAACTTGGTTTCAATATTTGCAATTTAGGGAAGCTTTGATCTAAAAAATATTTCTCTTGAATGAATAACTCTTGGACAAGGCAAACTTGTCCAGGAAAACATTAAAAAAAGTTCTATCTTGATCAAGATAAATCATGTTTATTATTGAAATTAAGAAATGAAATAAAAACAATCTCTTTGGTTGTGTCTATTTGAAAGTATACAGAAGTCTAATGCAGATAAGACAATATATATATATATATATAAAGAGAGAAGAGAGAGAGGGGGATTCTCTCCTTTTTATGATTTTTAAATTGGAGTTAAACTACAGTAAAACCCCGATTATTTAAGGCTTGTCAAGGGACTGGAAGAAGTTATCATTAAATCAAGGAGCATATACATTCAATGCAGTTAAATCCGGACTAATAAATTGAGAAAATAAGTTGAATCAGGTATCGGGTAATCAAAGTTACACTGTAGTATTAAAATTTAAATATTAATTTTTAAAGTCATGGGTCAGTTAATTTGATCAAAAAAGTACAGAATTATTATTCAGTCACACTTTTGTTTCAATAACTAACCATCCTATTCTATTAAAATTTACTAAACTCAGGAAACTTCTGTGTTGCATATATGAATAAAAAAGATAAGGATTAATCAAAAAGTAAAATTTTGGTATAATCAATTCTTCTGGTCCAATTTGAATGAATGGCTAGGCTCTATGTCTGTTTAAAACATTTAAAAATTTAGTAAAATTCATTGTAATGTATTAAAATATCTGAATTGAAAAATAAATAATTTGAAAAACAAGAGCAAGAAATGAATTTTCAGTGAAATGCTCCACATTTAAATTGGAATAAGAATAGCTAGGATTGCCAGATGTCCTGTTTTGATCGGGACAGTCCCGGATTTCAGACAAAATCCTGGTGTCCCGAACGGTTTACTTGGCGTCCTGGAAAAAATTTCATTTGGACTTTTTTTTTTGAAATAATAACAAAGAAGGATTATGAAGAATTTTTACTTTCTCTGTCTTTCACCGCACTGTATGAAAAATGAAAACTATAGACAGGGTTCATACTCTATTCGGATGAAAAAATTCTATGACTTTTCCAAGACTTCATAAAAATTTTCATGACCTTGTTACATGAAGAGAATAGCACTATTTAAAGTCAAGCTTGCCATTTTTTGGAAATGAGCATTAGCTATGAAGCTCACTGCTATGTGAATGCCACTACCTCTTAGAAGTTTGTGATGGAAAAGTATAAGTGTGCACCTAAAAAACTTGACTATTCTTATTTCTCTACATCATATAAATTTAAGTAAAGTAAAAATACAGTGAATGGAATATAATGATGCTTAAATCCTCATATTTTTTTTAATTAACAGGCAGAATAAAAATGAATGGGACAAAGGTTGAGTGAGTCATAAGTCTCAATAAATTTAATTCAAAGGTTGTCTTTTAGCATCAACAGTGCATTTAATCATCTACATAACTTGACAGTTTTTTGGTTCTTTAAAGCAAAGCTGCATTCTTTAATAAATCCATGTTTCTAAACCAGATATTTATTTATTTATTTAAATTAAAAATTCAGAAGTGAATAAATCTTCTCATTCAAATGTACTTGTTTGTTTATTTGCACATTTTCAAACGGCATATAATTAATAGGTTCAGGAATTCCAGAACATAGTGTTTGATTCATGATATTGAACGCAGCAGTGGGTCACATGGATTATTTTTGCGGGCCGTATATAGGGCATAAAATCAAGAACGTGCAAGTTTGCAGAATATAAACTATTAGAAGTGTTGAAAACAATGGTAAATTCAAGATGAGTGATGTCCAAGCAGTAAAATCACATTGCAAAAAAAAAAAAAAAAAGAGACGAGCTGCGGCTACAAAAGTGGATGCAATGAGATTTCAAAATTCAAATTTGTTTTTGAGATCGTTCTATTTTCCAGTTTTATTAGCTTTTATATGTTCAATACTGTTAAATTACTCTAGGTTTCTAATGCTCTTTTAGCTACTGTTACTTTTTCTCTCGCCAGCACATTTTTCCATGACTTTAAATAAATTTCCATGACTTCAAATAGAAATTTCAATTTTCCATGACTTTTCTAGGTCTGAAATTTACTTATTTTTTTCCATGACTTTCCAGGATTTCCATGACCTGTACGAACCCTGTATAGAAGAACGATATTCTGCTAATAAATTGTAATGCTGTTCTCATATGGTCGAGTCCAATATTCGGCTCTGAAGGGCACAGCACCAGAGGAAATTTATTTTGCTGTACATATGATGAAGGAATCTATGGTTAATGGCTTAATGACATGTCAATCAGATTAGATTGTGCCGATTTTTACAATTAGATTAAATCTAAAAAAGACTTTCTGAAAAAAGTTCTATCCAATGAAAAATATTGTTACTTTTTTTTAATTCCTCATTTTAAATGTTCTTGTTTAAGTAATTTGTAAATATTGTCTTGTAAAAAAATTAATGTTTAAATTCATATGCTTGTATCATTTATGATTACCCGTATTTTAAGTTTATTATTAGGACCATTTTTTTTATAGCATTGACAAAAAAAAACTACTCTAAAAATCAGACAGCAATGTGTACCCTTGAATACCCATGGCACTGTGTGTGTGGGGGGGGGGGGGCGGCTGGCATTCCAGTGTCCGGGTTCAGCATTTCAGAAATCTGGCAAGCCTAAGAATAACAGAAGGGAGAGAGAGAGAAAAAAAAAATCCGAGGTAGGAAATAAAACATCTCATATGTAAAAAAATGTGTGTATTTTAAAAATGACGAAAAAAAAATAAATAAATAAATAAGTGAATGATTGAAAAATTCGTTTATTGTCAATGGTGTTTGAATTAATTCCAAATCATGACTTTCAAAAACGAAGTCCGATCATAATCAAATTGTTTATAAACACAAAAGAATCTCGCAGACGATACCGGCGAAGTGCCTGCTCAGAAAAGCAGTCATGTTTTAGCATAATCCACTTGAAGAGGGAGAGAAAAAAAAATCGGTGATCTAACAGCAACCCTTCCTACCCGATGGAGCACCTTTCGTCATACCGAAGCGGACATTGACCTCGCCAGACAGTGCATTAACAAACCGCGCAGCCGTCGCCCTACATTTCCGTGCGAGTTAAAAGGGATGAAGGCCACCCAGACTCCCAGATTTCTCCGCCGAAATTGAATATTTGAGCTGTTTCCCACACAAAACACAAATCCCGGTTTCTCAAGGAGACAATCTGTGAACCCGAAATCTGAAACATTGTAGATTCAAATTAATCGAAGAAATAGCGAAAATCGAAGCCTTTTCGCTTTCCGAAAAGCATCTTGTGGCATCGACCAGTGATACAAAGTATGCGTCTGGGACGTTCGTTATGCAAGAAGGAACCGGTGGGCGGTCGGCACCGGTTCCGAGATTGTCTTTCACCGCATGAAAATAAGTAAAGCAAAAAAAAAAAACGTATTTCAAAAAATCAAAACCCCCACATGCCGAGATAGAAATAATCGGGAAAACCCCGCAAATTTTGGGAAAAAAACCTGTTTTTACGAAAAAAGTTCATTTCCACTCGGGGAAAATTTTAAAACTGAAATTTCTAGCACAGAATTATGTACTCGGAAATTTTCATGAACACTTTCATTCTTTTTTTTTTTTCTTTTGTGCTCAGTATTCACATGAAAACATTATCTTTGCTGATGTAAACTAAAAATAATTTGTTTCCCTGCACACCCAAATGTTGTTATTTGCTACTTTTTTCATCATTAATGTATGAACAGAATTAGTACACCAAAAATATCAAATAGTAGAAATGTTTAAGTAAAGTTTTTTTTTTCGTTTAATGTGTATGACATATAAATGCATGTAACATTTTTTTAAAAGTAATTTCAGTTTAAAATCTCACAATATGTAAAAAAAAAAAATAATAATAAATCAGTTTTTTGTCGAACATTTGATTCAACCATTTACAAAAAATCACATTTTGCTCAAAATAATGGTTGATTGATAACTTTACTAATTTATATTTATTTTTTCTTTCAAAGCTACAGGCTACCCCCCCCCCCCTTTAACAGAAAAAAGTTTTTGGCAATTTCTGCTTAAAAGAATAACTTGGAATGCAAATAGCTTTTATGTTTTTATCATTTATATTTCCTAAGAAATGTATCTATTTAACACATTTTAATTTGCAAAAAAGTAAAAGTGGCAAAAGGTAAGGCTTTTGCACTAAAGGCATACGATGCAACTGCATATCTTCGCATCTTATGGTCATTAATCCATATAACTGCATAAAAATGGCAATTTTTCAAAATAAACATATATTACTAGACTATGTATTTTCGACTTCTTTTCAGATTTTTTTTTTCCATAAAAGAACAACAAACTATTTTGTTATTCATAAAGAACAAAATATCAGGTGACATGTGGATTTTCCACAGGTATGGATCTTTTTGCCCCCCTCCCCCCCAAAAAAAAACGATTTTTTTTATATTCCAATGTCAAAAAATGAATGGGAGGGAAGTGTATGAAATTGAAGGCCTCTCTTTTACATAACATATGTCTTAATTTCCCCTCAGAAAGTTTAAGGATTTTCCATCTTGAAAATGCAATTTTGATGATCTTTGGTAAAAGAGGTTTGAGGGTGCTCTCACATCCATTTTTTGAAACGACAGCTGTTATATCCAGTGATGTTCCCATCAATTTTTCTGAGGGTATACTTCCAGTAATCTATTACACACAATTTGTGCATGTGATCATATACATAGTATGTCATAATATGAAAGTTTATGAAGCTTGAGGGCTCAATATCTAAAAAATGCTTGAGAGTATACAGTGTATATGGAGTATACCCTATGTGCACACCACTGGTTATATCTCTAATTATGTTAGTAAAAGGGCAGTTTGGGAGCTCCCCAACAATTTTTTTTTTTAAATTATAGCTCTAAAAACGAAGTTTTAAAAGATTTTTGATGATGCTAAGGGGAGGAGAGATTCAAGGGCCCAACTCTGGTAGTTTTTTTTAATTTGTAGTTTTAAAAATGCATTTTAAACAATTGTTGGTATTGCAAGGGGGGGGGAAGGGAGGGGGAGTCAGGGGCATCCTCCCAGTCCGTTTTCGAAATTGAATCTTTTAAAATGTAATTTTAGATTATTACCTATTATGTTATAGAATGGGAGGGGGGGGGGGGGTAAATAATTTTTCGAAATAATAGTAACAAAAAGTTTTAAATGATGTTTGATAAATCTTTGGGGTCAATCCTCGGCAATTTTTTGAAATTGAAATCTTCAAAACACGATTGTGAGACCATCTTTGGTAACGATAAGGGGACCAGCAATCTTTCCCAATTGAAGCTACAAAAACATAATTTTGATAGACCTTCAATGATGTTAGGTGAAGAGTTTTCGGAAGCTGCTCTCCAGAAAATTTTCAAAAATTCAAGCCCTGAAAACTAAATTTAAGACAATCTTTAACAATGTAGGTGAGAGAGGGGAGGGGGGGGGGGGGGGGAGGGAGACATTCCCGTGGAATTTTTTTTTAGGTTAGCTGTTAAAATGCAGTTTTTAGAAAATCTTGGATAATGATAGTGGGAGGAGAGGTTTGGGGGCTCTTATTCGGTTATTATCAGGGAATTCTGACGGAATTTTTTTCGAAATTGAAGCTTTAAAAACAAAAGTTTAGACGATCTTTGGTGGAAAAGGGGGGTGGGGGGGTGGACATCTTGAATATTTCCGAGTTGAAGTCTGAAAAATGAAATTTGAGTTTTTTAAATAGCATGTAAAACTTTTAACAATTCTTACCATTGACTAAAACAACTTTTGCCCCCCCCCCTTAGGCCACGGCCTATTCAACATATTTATGTATTAACGTATTATGTAGGGTCACACGGGGGAATTATGGGTCACTCTCTTTCCGGGGTAAATAATGGTCACCAACTTTTTACAGTTAAAAAATGTTTTTGAAAAAAAAAACTAAATTGCAAAAACAATCCTGTTTTAAAAATGTTAAAAGATGGAGCTATAACCGAATTGATTCTGTACTTGAAAATCAGATATACTTTGTTGTATATGATGATAAGCAACATATTCTACAATGGGGAAAGTAATTTAATTTTTGGACAAAGAAAAAGCAGAAATCAATTTTCTGGAACAAAGTGTTGGAAATTTTAGCTTGTTCAAGCGAGATATTTCTAGAAGTAATTTGAAATAAGTGCGTTTTTTTCAGTTTAGTTAATTGAAAATGAAAAGAAAAATCCTTGCAGTTGATAGAAACATGAATGATGAAGGTAGCATACAACTATTAAAGAAAGTTCTTCATCCAGTTGTGGGCTTAGAGCAAAAGCCAATCGTAGTCGTCTAGTTCAAATTATTTCAAATATAATATGTGCTTTCTTAAACATAAAACTTTTTGCCATTAAAAAGTCTCTTAGTGGGCTAAGAAATGATAAATTACAATAGTTAAATACTTTTGACATGGATTACTTTAAAAAAAGGGGGGTGACCTGTATTGCCCCATGCATGACCCATAATTGCCCTGATCCGGGGTAATTCCTGGTCACTCATTTAATTTAAATAAATAAATAATAATGTAATTTTAGGTAAAGGGATTATTTGAACAATTTTTCTAAATTGTGTAAGTTTACTCCATGTCAAATTAAATCATTTTATCTTTTATACTTAAGATTATATTAAGATGTTATGGTATTTTGACCCATAATTGCCCCGTCTGACCCTATATGTAAACATATTTATGTACGTACAGTGCTGGTAAAAAAAAAATTGCATCACCCTCGCATTTTCACAACAATGGGATTATGTGAGAAGTTTTGGTCGACTGTTTAACGATGAATGTATGTGAAATTCTGCAAAACTTATGAAATAAACATTCAACAGCAGGAATCAGATAATTGTTTATGTAGATCAGGGCCGATTCTGGGCCAAGGCAAACTACTGACCCTATGCTCATTTTTCCATTTCTGAACCTGCGTGCGGGTTTAGAGAAAAAAAAAACTTAACCCCATGTCAATTTCAGTCTAATGTCAGGATAAAGGTTTTTAAATTGTTACTTACCAGTTTTGCCCGATGGCACGGATCAGAATCATCCTGGAAAATGACGTTTGGAACTGAATTAAAGTGATCCTTTATAGTAAGAAGCAAATTCTCCTCCAAAATGCCAATATACAACAGAGCGTTTATTGTTCCTTGCACAAAGTGGAGCCCATCAACTACTTGATCAGAAATACATCACCAAATCATCTGGGATATGGGATGCTTGACTGTGTGTTGAATGCAGTCGGGATGATATTCTTCTCCTTTGTGGCGCGGGTGATGCAATTTTTTTTACAACCACTGTATGTATTTTAAAATGTGTCAGCAACCAAAAAATTCAAATTGTTTATCAAGAGATTAGTTTTATCGAGATTTATTTCATATTTAGTTATCAGGCCCTGCAGGAAAGTAAAAGATATGCAAGTCCTTTCATGGTTCAAATTATGCAAAATTTTAATTGATAAGAATTTTACGGATAATCCGAATTTTCAGTAATTTGAGGTAGTGTCAGCCCCACTTCAGATTTTCGAGCCTTTACTGCATGTTAAAAATGAACTCGTGAAGAGTTTGATTTCCAATCATGGAAAAAATTTAACTACCAGTATGAATAGAATCGGTTTTGGTCATTGGACGTGGCTATAGGAAATAATAAAGCTCAAAATGAGTTATTAAAATCTCAAGTCGTCAACTGGATAAGTGGTGACTGTTTAAGTCGTCGTTTCCTTTTGGTCCCGACAAAGCCATATTCACTATAATATAAAAAGACCCTATTTTACTCGTCACCAAATTTAATTATATTCCGGTTAACTAGTCATTCAAAAATCGTTTTCTAAAATTAATGCTTCTCATTGAAGGGGAAAGCATAATTTTAAACTGGATTCCATGTGCATTGAAGAAATTTTCAGTGAGGAACAAAGACTTTTAGTGCTTTTCAACACAGTGCTGTTCAAGCAAACATACAGTATAAACATTCTATAGAGATCTATATCACATTTGAACAGAATTGCTCTGCAGCTCAGGCATTTTCTGTTATGCGACATACGTCTCAAATTTAGTAGTATTCTTTGGGGTTTAACACACATTTAATTTTTGAAACAACTGCTGGTGAGTAAAACTACTAACATTTAGAAGAGATTCTGAGTAATGATGGGCATTATTGATTTCTCATAATCAAATCGCTTGATTATTCAAGATCACCCGAGAACTCTATTATTGTATTTCGAGTTCTCGATCATCACATCTCGAATTATTGACCGACACAGCTCGAGTTCTAGATCTCAAAAGATCTCTTTTCATGGGTGCCCATATGTAAAATTGTAAGGGGGGGGGGGGGGGTCTCAGATATTTTTACCGTGGTTTAGCAGGATATTTTCCCCATGGAATCTGATTTCAGGACAGATTAGAATCATTAAAATTTGACATTTTTACAGGGTTCATACTCTATTTGGATGAAAAAATTCCATGACTTTTCCAAGACTTTTTCATGACTTCAATGAAAATTTTTATGACCTCGTTACATGAAGAGAATAGCACTATTTAATCTCAAACTTGGTAATATTTGGAAATGAGCATTAGCAAAACGTCTATATGAATTAAACAGCCTCATTGAAGCACTTACTCGTAATGGAAAAAATATAAGTGCACACTTAAAAAACTAAAATATTCTTATTTGTACATGAAATACACGTACACCGCCAGCTCAGTCAATTCCAGCCGAGGACTGCAGTTTTGTGCTTATTAGCACTAATCAGCCCGGCATAGGAGTGACTGAGCTGGAGCTGGAAAACCTCTTAAGGAAGCCAAGAGTGCCAAACAAACTGGTAGCTAATACAGAATTAGCACTGACCAGACGAGTGACCGAAACAATGGTTTGGTTCAACTCGAATTTTGAGGGCAAAGGCAGGTATATTCAGTAAGTTACCGCCCTATAGCCAGGGCTAAGGCAGAAATTCATGAAATCATGTATTTCATGTATTTCTGCCTTAGCCCTGGCTATAGGGCAGTAACTTACTGAATATTCTTATTTGTCTTCACCATATAAATTTAAGTAAAGTAAAAATGCAGTGAAGCGAATATAATGATGCTTAAATGTCTGATATATTTTTTTAAAAACAGGCAGAATGATATTGAATGGGACAAAGGTTGAATGAGTCATCACTAAGTTTCAATAAATTTGCTTCAAAAGTTACCTTTTAGTGTCAACAGTGCTTTTAATCATCCACGTAACTTGAAAGTATTTTGGTTCTTTGAAATAAAGTCACATAGTTTAGTTCTTTATGTTTCTAAACCAAATCCTTTTTGAAAAAAACCATTCAGTAATGATTCAAAAGTATATTTATTTTGTTTACAAATTTGCATATTTTCAAATGCATATAAATTAATAGGTTCAGAAATTCCAGAACACGTTTAATTACCGACATTGAACGTAGCAGTGGGTCGCATGGATTAGTTTTGCGTGCCGTATGTTGGGCACTACTGTTTTAGAGCATTAGAATTCCTCTTTTTCTGTATTCTATCGCCTGACTTAAGATCTTTATTTTCTAAAACATTCAACAAATTAAGATAAACTCTGATAAATTTAATAATAAAGTCCTTACGAGTGATGGAATCGAACTCGCATGCAACTGAATTGCTTTTTTTTCGAGTGGGCGTGGCAAAACTAAGAACGTGAAATTTTGCTACTACAGAATATGAAACATAAGAAGTGTTGAAAATAACAGAAAATTCAAAATAAGCGATGTCCAGGCCGTAAAATCACATCGCAAAAAATGCCAAGCGGCTGCGACAGAAGTGGATGCAATGAGATTTCAAAATTCAGATTTGATTTTTGGATCGTTCAATTTTCCACTTTTAATAGCTTTTATGCTATGCTGTTAAATCACTCAAGATTTCTAATGCTCTTTTAGCTACTGTTCTTTTCTCTTTGTCCAGGACATTTTTCCATGACTTGAAATAAATTTCCATGACTTTCAATGAAAGTTTCAACTTTTCATGACTTTTCCAGGTCTGAAATTCTGTTATTTTTTCCCATGACTTTCCAGGATTTCCATGACCCGTACGAACCCTGTTTTTAATAACTTATTCATTAATGGCTGGAGAAGAAATGTTTTTACATTTTTGAAAAGAAAAAAGTACTAAAAGGAAGGAAGTTCTAATTTCTAAGGCAGGCTCGAGCCCCCCCCCCCTGCCTTCCTATATGGGCGCCCTTGTCTCTTATCAATCAATCAAGTTCTTGATTTAGAAAGATCTCTATTATTAGAAGTACAGGATTCTGAGATTATGATTAATTTTAAGTTATCGATATGCCCATCACTAATTCTGAGCATTCAATGTGTTTCCAAAAGGTTGTGTATTAGGCCTCATCGTTTCAAGATGACACTGTAAAAAGTTAGTTCTTTTTAAAGTTTAGTGATCCCACATTTTCCTTTCCAGTAGGTCTACAAATCAGGGTTGGCAAAAACCAGTTTTTTTTTTTAAATAAAACCCAACTAAAGCTGGGTTTTTAAAAAGAAATGAGGTTTTTTCTGTCTTTTTTTAGGGAAAATGTGGAGTACTTGTAACATATTATAGCGTAAGTATATGGACAAAGCGCAAAAATTGTCTTGGGGTAAAAAAGCTGGAAAACTAGTTAAAATTCAGGGTTTTCTGAAGAAAAGTATAAAAGACGACAAAACCCAAGAATAGTGAAGTTTCAGATTTTTTACTTTCCATGATTACCAACAGTTATGGCAAAGTTACTTCTCAAGTGATAAAATCTATTGTTCGTTTTTAATTACTAAAATTTTTTTTTGCATTTTACTTTATTTTATTTCATTTTGTTATGCAAAACTACTGTAGAACGTCAAGTAGTTTAAATTCCTTTTCACTGAATTCCAGCTTAATCAAAACAATTCTTTGAACTTTATGTTGCCTGTTTTTCTATTTCTGTGTACAGAGTAAGAAATATTAAACTTTTTCGTAAGATAATGAAAATACTGTACATCCTATTCTGTTTTCTGTCTGACCGTTTGAGAAACCTGTTGATTTCTAAAAAATATACTTGTTTATTCGAGATTTGTGACATATTGGTTTGCAGAAAATAATTCACATGAAAGCCTTTTAGCTAGAGTAGTTTCCTCTGTACAATCTACAAATATTGAGAAAATCAGACGTGACAGGACTAAGTCAAGATAATTTGAGTTATTTTATTGACCAGCTAAAGAAAAAAGTTTAATATATTTATTTAAAATCTTTGAAGTATTTTTTTTTAATGCCGTCAAGAGTTAAGAAATACTATTAAAGTTCAAAATTCATTTTTTATGTCCATTGCCTACGGTAAAGAACTAAAAAATAAGTTTAAATTGGTCAATTGTGAAAGTATTTAAATTAATCAATTTTTTAAAAAAATTCTCAGAAAATTTTTAAAAAACCAAAAGTGGGCTAAATAATGGGTTTTTTCAAAAAAACCCAACCCTGCTACAAATGCAAAATCACTGGTTTCAACCAACTTGCTTGTCCTGTGGAACGTTGCTAAAAGCATTTATGTACGAACTTCACCTTCTCGGCTATTCTTGATGTTCAATTAAGGAGTTTCCACCTGCCCCATATAAATCCTGTACTACCACTTAATGGGAATAACTAAGTTTTCCATTCTTCCTATTTTCTAGAAGAATAAATTTATGTAAATTACTTTGGTGTGTATTTTCATAAAATACATAAATTCAACCCATACTAATTTATTTATTTTTTAAAGAGTTTTCTTTTTAAATGATTTTACACTGCATTTGAAGCATTCAGCGGGTCACAGATTAAGTATCGTTGGTGTAAAACTTCTTAAACTTCTAAACTAAATGTGTATAGTGCAATTATCTTTTCTATCAACATCAATCTGAAGAAGAAAAATGGGGTGTTTGTATTTAACCCCTAGTCTCTGGGGTAATGAAACATGATTTCATTTCCTAACAAACAGTTGACAATAAATTTGAAATTGAAATTTTGTTTCCCTTTATCCCAGTTGACCTGATCGATACGGTTGACTTGACACCTCATGGCACCGTTCAACTATCTCTGCGGCACCCACCTTGAGAACCTCAAAAATCAAATGAAAAATAACTTGTTTTTCATAATGATTACTGACTTACATAATGCTGGGTAATTTTGTATGGTCAATTATATGTTGCTCCCTCTAGATTAGGAACATCAAAAACTTGGTACAGCTATATGCACCAAATCAGAATACAATACCAAAAATATTGTTTATCCACTTGCGTAAAGCTAGATCAGAGGTTCCCAACAATCAGCGGGTTCATCGTTTCCCTCTAGAGGTTGGCTGAATTCCATTCCCTTAACCCTTTTTTTCCAAGAAAAACCATTAATTACGCCATTGAGCGAAAATGTAGATGATTTAAATTTTAATTTGAAGTAAGATCAGGAACGACCTGATGGGAGGTCGTGGGAGGCTATTGTGACCTTCCAAAAGTTTTCTTATTCGGGCAATTTTGTCTGACAATTCGGTAAAACAAGGAGGTCCATTGGGCGATTTCGCAGTTGGTGGACGTAAGAATTAGAAAAACAAACAGATTTTGGTTAAAAATTTTGAACAGATCAAAACATAAGATAAATAAATACCTTTGTGCTGAACAGTAGAGTAAGAAATTAACAACGTCAGAAAAGCACAAATTTGCAGATTACTGCAGGCACGTATTTCCGCGTTACAGGGAATGCCTTTTTCAATGCAAAAAGTAATGAGCTTATGGATGAAAAGACATCCAACAAAAGTCAAGAGCAGATAAGCATACAGCTTAAAAGATAAAAATAGCAGATTAGCCAAACACCAATCAGAAAATTATAAACCAGTAAGGAACCAATAGGAATGCAAACAGAGGCCAGGAGCTCTCTCTGAGGTACAGTAAGGCCGAAAGAAAGGATGGACAAAGATTGGAAGAAAAGGAAGAAAGAAGAAATTGGACAAAGATTAAGCCAAAGCTTAAACAAAAAAAAAAAAATTCAATAACCGTGAACCACAAGAAAGGAAAAGCAGAATGGAAGGGGAAAAAACACCAAGGAATGAAATAAACCAAAAACAAAAATTTTTTGGAAAAGGAAAAAATAAAGATAAATAGAAGGGGGGAAATGTCAACCAAGACAAAAAAAGTTAAAAATAAACTAAGCAAGACAGATTAAAAAAAATGAATGGAAAAAATGGATGTGGAAAGGACGGTGTTCAAGATATGGGAGCCAGGCATTGGAAAAATACGGAACTGTCTTAAGATCATTAACTAAGTTAGAACTGTTCCTCAAGATATGGAAAGATTTCCAATGTATGTAGAATTATTAGGCATAAAAATAATTTAACAAAAAATTTTATTGAAAAAAAAAATTTTCAACTCACCGTGTCCGACACATGAGCTGAATGAAAAATGAGACTAGCAAAACTAAAATCTAAGATTCAGGTCAATGGCTTAATCTGCAACATTGTAACTACTCTCATGTAAAAAAAGAGCAATAATGAAAGATTAATAACTCATAAATATGTTTTTTAATTTTAGAGGCAATAAGTGCCAAAATATGGAACTTGGTATTGCTGTTAGAGGTAAAAACTTGGTGTCGAACGAATGTGTACAAAATTAGCATGGTGTTGGACAAAAACAAAAGTGTTGAAAACCAATTCTAATTATTTTTATTCTTGCTTTAAACCTACAGTAATATGTTAATGACAAAGAATGAGATGTTTCGATATGTAGAACAATACATTATATCAAATATTTTCCAATGTTAATTGTCTCCAACTTCCAATTGGAATAGATGGGAAAATTTAGAAAAAAAAAAAAAAAAACTTTTTTTTGCTTTTGTAAAGATTTTCTTTTCTTTTGGCCATTCTCAAAGTGCCCTTCTGTCCTATGCATCACAGAAACTTTAATCTTTTTACTATTTAACTAGGTGATGCATCCTGGGTAATGTACAGACTCATAATTAACCATAACCCAGTCATGTACTTTAAGATGTGCAATGAATTCCATATCTTCAAATTCATCTGATGCATCAGTTAGAATTTTTTTTTCTTTAAATAGAAAAACCCTCTAAAAGTATTTTTGAGGAAGAAGAATAAGAGACAGTAATTTTTCATTCACTGAAATTGCTTTGACATAGTGCACACACTGAATATACTAGGAACAGCAAGGATTTTCTTGCAATATTGGTACTAAGTTGCTGAATTATGCTTATGCACACTCTCTTCTGATAATGTAAATATTATGTGTACATCTGATTAAAGGAAAAGTCATACATATGCATAGCATACTCTTTGCAATTGATCTCTGGTCATTAGTGCTTGGTTGGGTTGAGCCCTCCTTTCATTTCACTTCATGCTTTTACATGTACAGTCTTGAGCAAAGAAGAGACCGAGGGGACATGATTCAGTTGTTTAAGTTTATTAAAATGAAAGATGTTATGGGGCTGAAGTTTAGCACTGAAAATAGGACAAGGGGTCATTGTTTTAAGCTATTTAAATCTCAGGCTAACATGGATATTAGGGAAAATTATTATTACAGCAGGGTAGTGGAACCTTGGAACAGCTTACCGGAAGAGGTGGTAATGAGCAAAGGAGTAGATAGTTTTAAGAGGGCCATTGATCTTCACTGGGGATTGTAAATTGACTAGGACCAGTCTAGCTGGGCCCAGAGCCTGTGGCTGGTTGTCACTTTTGTATTTCGCCACACAGTGTCGTACATACTTTTTATTGCCTCACCAATGCTGTCTACAACCTTCTCGAAGGGACGTTATAAAGAAACTTCAGGCTAATTTTGCATTGAATTTTTTCTCAATAAATGTAAATTTGTCGATAAGAATCTTTGCTGAAATTATGAGCTGGGTTCATCTTGAAAACTTGTAGATTTTCAATGCTTAGATATTTGGTTTTAAAACATTCTAAAAGGTAGGTAACTTACAAATTTATGCACAGTGAATTTAGCATGAACCAAAGTGTCTGAAATTATTGTAAAATTTTCGAGAGATTTCTTTCAAAATCCATACAATGGGATGTGAAGATCATTACTTGGATGTGTGTCCAATGTGCAGATTAGATTTCGTTCTGCTGCAAAATTGCAGCATTTTGAGATAATTGAAATAAAGAAAAAACTTCCTTCAGATACCTAAGTTCAGTGCTTATAAAAAAAAATATCGAGTAACAAATTGGACCAGTTCACATTGGTCAATTTCCAGCTTCATGGTTAAGAAATATTTTTAAGTAAGAATAATCATTAATAAAACCATTTTTTTAATGACTACAGTATGAAAAAATGTTATTATTCTTGTCCCCCATCTACCCTTTTTTCTAAATCAGAGAAATTCTGTAACTGGAGCGAGATATTAATTTTTAAATCCTGATGTTGGATGTAATTAATATTTTATGGTCAACACCATAATATAACAAAAGCCTATTTTTTGAATTTTGTACCGAATGCACATTTTCAATATTAACTAGGATAAACCAGGTAAAATCTTTTGTAAAATATTACATCCTATTTTGTGCAGCACAAACTTTTAGGCAATTTAGTGTCAGACTTAATTTCACCAAAGTGCAAGCTATAAATAAGCCTTTTAAAAACAAAAATATTTTATTGAGGTCTCTTTTTGTGCAGCATTTGTTTTAAAGTGTTGTGGCAGGCATCTGAATAGTTACAAATTGAAAAATATTACTATAGTTTGAAACACCAAGTCCAACAATATACAGTAGATGACCGTTATAACGCCGACCTGTATAACGCAATTCTCTATAAAACGCACTACTTTTCAGAAGTATGTTTTAAAGTTTAAAAAAATTCCTCTGTTTTGCTTTGCAAAAATAAAAATGGTTAGGCAAATTAAATTTTGAAAGTTTTTCATCTTTCCATCTTATTTCAAAGCATTTAAATTGAAAATTAGTACTTATAGTAAAACAGAAAATACCAGATGGCTCTTGAAAATGCAGCTGTTATGCAAACCATGAAGCTAGCAGAAGTGCAGGATTTTGATTGTGAAACATATTTATTTGTGAATTACTAATTGTAATATTGGTGCTTTAATACTCATTGCAGATAAAACTCATTCTGAAGTGCTAATATATAGATATATTCTGAATATTAGTTTCAAAATTTGTGAAATGATCTATATAACGCAAAAGCTCTGGTTCCAAGGTGTGCGTTATAACGGTCTTCTACTGTATTTAAAAATGCATAATGGCAGTATGTCAATAATTCCTTTGTTTAAAGGCTTGTATCTCTTACAAGCATAGACTTCTGAGATGATTTTCATTATTTTCTTATCAACTTATAAGCTTTAAAATGATACCTAATTTGTGAGAAAAAAAGGATTTTGGAAAAATTGGTCATCAGTTCCCCATTTCCATGAAATTATCCTGTTTGGCAAAATTTTCATCATTCAGCGAAATTTCGAGTTCCATTCGGCAAATTGAGAATTTCCACCCTCCCAAAAATGTAAGGTTGGGATTAGGTATCAAAGAATATCACAAGGGAGGGGTGATTGCTTCTCCCTTGAAAGACCCTGTAACAATAATTTTTCAGAATTGAAGTTCTAAAATGCACATGTATGCCTCTAATAATGTTAAGAGAAGAAATAGGGTTTGAATCTTCCTTCCAGGAGCTTTTCGGAATGGAAGTTTCAAAAAGGCAATTTTAGAAGATTTTTTGCGATGTTAGGAGAAAAACTTAAGAAGCTTTCAATTGGGCATTTTGCAAAACTTAAGTCTGAAAGACACGATTGTACACAATTCGGGTAGTGTTAGGGGAAAGAATGGGTTCACCAACTAATTCTCAGGGAATTTTTTGAAACTGAAGTTTCAAAAAGCACTATTTTAGATAACCTTTGATGATGTTAGGGTAGGGTAGAGGGTTTTGAAACCTTCCATGGCATTATTACAAAATTGAAGTTCTAAAGCATAATTTTAGAATTACTTCTTTCAATGAAAAAGGAAAAGAATAATTTCGAGGATCTTCTTGGCTAAAGTTTTTTTCAATTATGATTTGGAGAACTAAAAATACTCTTTAAAATTAAAAAAAAAAAAAAAATATTTATATATATATATATATATATATATATATATATATATATATATATATATATTAATAAAAATAAAAATTATAATTCATAGGTAAACTTGAGGATGAGAACGAAGCTAATTAACTTTAAATTGTTTTCTTATCTTGTGATTCCTAATCGGAACTGGTAACAATGTGCTTCGTCTTAAATAATCATTGCCCCTCATGAATTTTTCGCATTTGAGGAACCAAATTGCCCCATTGAAGGTGATTGTCCCCAGGTTGCGAACCACTAAGATGGATGAAAGTATTCAGATTAAATTATTTAAATTTTGTTTTGATTACATAATTAAGTCTAAATAATTGTTCACAAAAGTTAATTATATTTTAACTGACATTATTCATCAATTTCTACAAGTGAAAGAAAGTTTTATTGCATCATTGATTCATCATTTTTCCACATTTTGTACAATGCTCTGTAGAATATTACATCCAGACCCACCATATAGAGATAAAACATATATCAAAAGGCAGGCCGTCTGCCGGGTTTTGCAGGTCTAATATTGAACTTTTCAAACATTGCAAATCCAAGTTTTTAGGCGTTTCTCTATTCAAATCATCAATATAAAAATGTTTTCCCCAAAATTCTTACATTAGTTGTTCTGATTTGAAATGTTTTAAGAATTCCACACAGAAATTGTTGTTGCAATCTTTTTCAAAAGTAATTTCAGAAAATGAATAACAATAGTAAATTGCGAGTTCTTGTTTCCCCACTGTGACAAAAATGAAATAAATGTGACTAATTAAATACAGTAGACTCTCCTTACATCACTCTTTTCCTCTGTTCCCTAAAAATTTAAATGTAATCAAACTTTATTCTAAATTTGAGTAACGTGAGTAATTGTAATATTGTACTTCTCAGGAAAATTAATTTCCCTTTTATCTTCAGTTATAGTGGCCTAAATTCTTATTTCACCAAAAAGCCATTGGTCTATTTCAAATTGTTTTAAATACTATTAAAAAAAGAAAACGGTAAGATAATTTATGCTGCCCTTTTGGGATATATCACGCTTTTTTATTGTCTCCTGATAAGTGCAATATAACGAAGGGCAACTGTAATAATAAAATACATCAAGGCTAAAAAACAGGACCAGCAGCTACATATACCTTCTGACACAACCATAAGTAATATATTTAATGGCTTACTTTATTTGGTCGATTTTGTTTTTCATTGAAATGTAACTTCTAGTCTCTAATGGATTGTTTTGTTTAAAAATTAAGCATTAAATTGCAGCATTATTGATTTTGGTAAAATGTGAGGAGCAACTAAGCATTTTGTTTTGACCAGTTTGGCGAAATTTTTTGAAAATTAGTCAATGCTCCGTGTTATGATTATTCATCTAATACATGCCTTGTGCCGACTCAAACCTAATTTGGCCCAAACAGTATACGCTAAACTGGAGGATAGGAATTAAAAATGCCATAAATTAAACAATAAGATTAGATAAAAATTAATTTTACATCAAGATTGCCAAAGTTTATGCAGATAAGGTGTTTGCTCCGATATATATGTCTCTGGTTAGAACTTTTCTCCCTTATTCGACTTGTGTAATCGTTCATGGTTCCTAAAAAGTCTTAAATTATTTTAAATTTTAATTTATATCCTTTCTTCACAGTATATTAAAATTTTCAAAATCATAACTTTGAAAAGATTCTTCATGTAATATGACATATTGAGATTGTATTTATAAAAAAAAAAAAAGCTCATTCATCATATACAATGTTTGTTTCAGGGTTGGCTTTCTGCCGGCAGAAACTAGTTTTTGCCGTGCCAGTGGCAGAAACTGGTTATAACCGGTAAAAACCGGCAGAAACTGGCAAAAACTTAAAAATGTCTTTAATAACTCAAGTAATTTGTAAATGATATTTTTTTAAGTAAACTAAAAAATTAAATATCATTTCATCATTTAAAAAAATAAAATCCCATACTAGTGCTCTTGATTTAGTTCAGAAAGGGAACTTTCCTATTGCAGAGGCTCGTAGTATTTGGATTAATTTAACATAGGATAAAAAAATCATACAGGAGTGCATAGGAAAGAGGAGTGACATACAGGATTAAACAGGCATTACTGATTGTAATTTGCTCCCTCTAAATTGTTTGTGATTGAAACTATCATGTCATGCGCTTCAAGAAAAAAGTGCCAGAATTTTACTTGCCTAAATTTTGTACCTAATGTCACAGCTTCGCAAAACAAATTGGCCCCACTTCTCAAAACTTATTTTTTCCAGTCAAATTTTTACCACAACCCTAGTTACTACATGGTGGACCAGTTATACAATAGATGAAAGTTTCACAAACATTGCTTGCTCCTTGATGCATTGTCTGCTAGCTCTCCTGTTTTAAGAATATTCTAAAATTTCTTATTTGTGCGTAGTAAATTGAGAACTTGTTTAGATTTTTGAAACCACCTTTTCTAAGAGGCAATTGCAGGGTCCAAACAGTGTAACATTTGATTTTGAATTTTGTAATAAAATTACAGTACTTTGGTTAACAATTAATTATTTTTTTTTCATGCATTTTCTGTTTTATATCAAGAATTAATTTTCCATTTTGTGAGTTTTTGCCAGTTTCTGCCGCAAAGTGGCAGAAAGTGGTTTTTGCCATGCCGGTTTTAACCGGTTTCTAAAAGTGGTTTTAACCACCTCGGAAGAAACTTGCCAACCCTGGTTTGTTTTCTAATAATTTCAACTATAAAACCAATTAAAAAATATATCTTAATCATTTTTTCTGAAGATACAACGACAGGTGTTTTAGCTTGATATGTAATTTTTTGACAATATGTCGGTATTTTTTCGGACAGGGTTTTAGCTGCAGGATGAACTTGGAATATTTAGATTTTTAAATTAGGGAATTCTTGTACTAAAATGGAAGATAAAAGATGTACAAAGAGATTGAACTGCACAACTAGAAAAATTAGCTAATATAAAGCTCAATGAGATCTAAAAACATTTTCTAGACAAAATCAATCTGCATATTTTACTGGTACTTTTTTCCTTCACTCTCATTAAAGGTGCCTGGTTTTTGCTTAAATGTAAATTAAGGTAACCCTACTTATACATGAATGTGTCTATGATAAAATCATTCACCAGATTTTTTTTTTGCATAATAATAAAAAAAAATTGAGCCTACACATTCATGCATGTTCTTTTCTTTTCATTTAATTAAAATCAGAAATATTGCGACAAAAAATATAAAAAATTTTTTTGCATTTTATTTTTTAAGATTTCATGAAAATCTAGTATTTTACATAAATTAATGAAGTAAGTAGATGGTGAAAAGAATGAGTTTTTTAGTAATTAATAGCAATATGCATGATGTTTATATCGACACAAATAATGCAATAAGATTTTGAATATTGAAAGCGCTTCTAAAATGATTTAGCAATGCAAATCGCATTAAGTACTATGCCATGTCTTGATATATCAAGACATGACAGTAGTGCTCACTTCAAAACAATCAATACATTTGAAGAAACAAACCAGCGTTTCTGTATTTTTTTGTTTATAGCATTTCACTCCACACAAAAGAAAAATAAAGTAAATGCGATTGAAAATGAGTGAATTCTAACGTAACACATGTTAAAAAAAAGATGAAGTCAATTTAATAAGAAATCAAGAGATCGAATCGTTTTTATGCAATAGTTTAAAAGTTGTTTCCAAAAAAAACTCTGATTACTTTGCACTTGAAATAAGTAAGTTTTAGAGAGCCGATTTTCACTCCCTTTGAAAACATTTCTATTCATATCATATATTTTCGCTGCGAAACCTGAACAAGAGACTATACTTATCATGCATACTGTTATCAATAGTACTTCAAAAGTACGAGAAAAACGGAAGTATAAATTGCTAATGAGAACTGCACACAGAAATAAGCATTGAAAAATAAAATTATGCTTAAAAAATTATATTCTTAATATCATAACTATGTAGATGAATGTTGCCTTCCTCGCCATGTTTGCTTAAAACCTACCCGCCAAACGATACTAAGTACCAAAAATTACCCTCGAGAAATCAAGTTTTGCAATTTTAAATGTACTGATAAGTTAGTATTTACGTATAACATTCTTTTAGCAATTAATAATTGATAAAATACACAGTAAACATACTTTGGGCAGGATGCTGTTCATACCCCACTTTCTCGGTCCCGACATTATATCTTTCCACGAATGACTACTTTAACCTCGAACTAGCATTCTTCCCTAAAAAATGAAGAAATTTTTTTTTTTCCTTTTTTGATTATTGAATTCGAAAGCATACTTCAGACATGTATTTTAAGGAAAATAAAATGAATTTTTATCAGCAGTTATTAGAAAATAATTTAAATACAATTTCCTCATACATTAGTTGACAGATATTAATGTTTATGTTGACAGTGTTTAGAATAAAAACTGATTAAAAAATGATTGAATTTAAATTTAACAAAAATTTAGGTCACAATAATACGAAAAAAACTAAATTTTCCTTTTAAAAACGGAATTATTCTTAATAAATATAGTTAGAATTCATACTTAGCATGATCCTTGTAAATATGTATTTCATTAAAAAAAAATGAAGATGCCAAAAATAAGTTTTGAAATAGTTATTAAAACAGAAAAAAGGATGTTCTTTGGCTTGTTTCTTTTAAGCAAACTTTTAATTAACTTAACTGCGAAAAAGAAAAAGTTAATTGTGACCGTAGTTTAATCACCATGACGCTATAATGTTAAACACAGCAATTATTCTATAGCCAATTCGTTATCTGAGCTGCATTTTTTGGCTCTAAATCGCCTCATTGTCAAGAGACTGGAACATGAATATCGTACAGGGTTACTTTATTTCCTTGCAGCAAGGTTTCTACTCATAGTGATCTTTCTCCAGAATGTGTGTTTGTTTACCTAGGATGATAGATATCTAATAAATTATATTTTGCTTAGGTGACTGAATAAGATGAGGCGACACATACACAGTTTTTATTCTATACGATCGCTTTCTTGGCCTTACGTTTGCCAAGTATAATTGTGCGGCTCAGTTGTAATGAATAGCGAATCTTCAAAAATATTAGATGCTGGAAATGTTTCAAATAAAATGAATCATGTATCAGTTGCAGTACCGGTTTCCGACAAAGATAGCTCCACAGCAAATATTAGTCCGTTTTTCTGGCGTGTATTTTCAGCTGCATTTTATGGCATTTCTTCTTTTCTTATCATCGTTGTCAACAAGATAGTTCTTACAAATTACAGGTGAATTGGTATTTTTTTACGAAATAATAGAAGCAATTTAAAGCAAATACGATTTTAAAAGTAAATGCTGGATAGCAATATTTTATTTTTGAGCTTCAAGTATTTTTTTTCTTCTTTGAAGATGAAAGAGTTTAAATTTTGCATGTTACCAAATGGTTTGCAATATTTTGCCCAACTGTTTACCCCATGTGCTACTTTCAGGGCTGAACAATAATATTCTGGGAAAAGACACTTGCCTGGTTTTTGTAAATGTCTATAAGTTCACCACTTTTGCATTGAAAAAGGGGTTCCTTGTAACCCGAAAACACATGCCTGCAGTTCTTTGCAAGTTCATGCAATTTAACATTGTCATATTGTCTTTCTTTTTTATCTTCTGAAGTTTTTATTTTCATTCTGAAAATGATATGTTGTTATTCATGTTTGGGTGAACTTAGTGGCATGTGTAACAACATGTGAAGAACCATAAAACAACGGTGTAATCAAAGCAAATAATGCAAGAAATTGTAAAGACACTTTTTTCAAGGTTTCAAAGAATCGTAAAAACTGTTAGCTCTTGGAGGTAAAGTCTTCTTGAGAAAAGCTGCATTGCTGAGAAAGTACCTCGGTGCTTTTCATGGGTGACTTGCCTCCAAAAGTTAACACTACTTCACATTAAAAAGTAAGGGATACTTGTAGTAATGAAAAAAGTTTCTGCAACTCTATAGTAATATTTGTGCCAAGCCTGGCATTTCATGGAATCGTGCAGTCGCTCTCCTGGCCAAACTAACATAATCAAAATAAATGCCTTAAGCAGTAATATTGCGCTTTGCAGGGTTTAAGCTGAGTTTAAAACTTCTTTAGCAAAAAAGCTAAAGTTAAAAAAAAAAGTTTAGCAAAATGCTAAAACATCGACATTTAATGAAGCCCAAAAATTCATTTATTAGGAGGTCAGATTGCAAATAAAGACTCAGTACTGGCTGTTGAACTTAATAGTAATTGAAACATTTTCTGAACTAAGAATTGTAATATGATTAAGTTGAGTATCGCTATTCTTGTTTAATAATCTCTGGGATCATGCTTCATGCATAGTTTTGTTTTGTTTTTAAATTCTTTATTTCTGTACTTTTTTATTTGAGCAAAAAAGCGAAAACGCCTTGTTTTATTTTCGCAATTTAATAGGTTTTTTGCATTTTGCGAAAAATGCGACCATAGCGGAAACTCTGGCGCTTTGCACTAACATGGAGTGACATTTGAGTGGTCTCATTCTATGCTAGATGTCACTCTAGATAGTTTTCTCACTCCATGTTAGAGAGTTAGTTTTCCGCTGAACTCATAAACCTTGTTAAAGAAGGCCAGCAATAACAATTTAATTTTTAAACTTACACTAGAACAAAAAATGTTTAGAAAATTTTATAGTGAAAAAGAAATGAAAACATTCATTATGAAAATTTTTGGGGCCCCCAAGCTAGGGGTGCCCAAGCCTGTGCTTCATGGGCTTACATTTAAATCAGGCCTTGATCTAAAGAGCCATCCGTGTACGCAAGTGCAACATTCCTCAAGAGCCCATCTCAATCGCCTCGTGTACCTTTTCTCTGAGATTATCTGGGGCTTCTTTTTCAGAGCAAGGCTGTAACAATTCTAGGAAGAATCTAGTGTTGGCTGGTGGTGGTCTTGTAAATTGGGGTTCCTGAAGAAAATTTAAGGAGGAGTGTTTTAAATTTACTTGATCTCTGATATTCCTGTCAATCTGAAGGGTCGAGAATGCCTCATGTGCCGCGACATCCAATGTCAACCTCTTGTAACTTGCAATATGAATTAGTTAATATTTTTGCTCTTTTTTACAAAGACAAAACAAATTGTAGGTTGTGAAAGTAAAGGTACCAAAGTGAAGGAAACATATCTCATTTGTTGAGAATTTATAACTTAAACCATTGAAAAAAATTATGTATAGTGTCATTCCATGGAAAAAGTAGCCACTTTGTCCTGCTTATGATGGTTTATATATTTCATTAAAAAGTAATAAGTTTATAAAGTAATAATAAAATTTTTTGCTTAACAAATCAGACATATGTTTGTAATTTATTAAAAACAAAATCTTGTTCATTATACCAATTTAAAGTTACTTTTACTGAAATTGGCGTCACATGCGGTACAAGATTACCATTTTCCATGGAATGGTCCTTATAAATTCTATTTGTCATGTTAACTTCGTATTACATATTTTTTCTCTTTTCTTCAATTTTTCATTATTTAAAACCAGAATGCGAAGCTGGACCACTACAGACCAATGAAATCCTGTAGTTACTGGTCCACTGGACAGCGACTCTTTTTTTTTTTCAATTTCCACCACTGCATAATGTATATGACACACAAATATCGATAAATTCATTGCAATATTTTGTTTTGCCATTTTTAGTGATAAGTATTTCGTGTTTTGGTCTCTCGTATTTAATGTAATTTCTTTTCTTCAGGTTCCCTTCCACTCATGCATTGGGTATTGGGCAGGTAATGACACACATCTTTCTTTTAATCCCTTTTTTTGGAATATTTTATGGACAATAACTAATATACTCACAACCATTTTTAAATGTCTTTGTTTATGAAATTTTACAATTTAAATGAGAAATAAGTAGTTAATGCAAGTAAGACTTGAGCACTCCCCCCCCCCCTGCTGGTAAAATAAAACTGCTCCCATATGCAAAATTTTAAGGGTGGGCTCAGATATTTTCCTCATTGAAACCGATTTCAGTACAAATTAGAGTTATTAAAATTTAACATTTTTAATAACTTATTTATTAATAGCTAGAAAAGAAATGTTTTTATATTTTTGCAAAGAAAAAATAACCAAAAGCAAAGAAGTTCTAATCTCTAAGGGGGGGGGAGCTTGAGCCTCCACTTACCCCCCTATATGAGCGCCCTTGGTACTTACTAAGTTGTAAACTCAACCTTCGATGTATAGTTAAGCAAACTTTTTTCTTTTGTGAAGTTATACTTGGAGTGAGCGTTGCCTGTCTTTTGAGAGTTCTTTTATATTTTATCTTTAAGTAAACAAAGTAAAAGTAAGTAAGTAATTAACGAATAATGTATGTGTGTAATATATGCAAATGAGTTAAAGGAAGAATCTAGAAGGAAAAAAAACAAATAAATTATTTTTTTAATTTTAAATTTAATTTGCACTACACGATCATTTTAAAGAGAAAACTGCTACTTATTACTTTATGATAAAAAATAAACTATTCTTGAACAAAGTGTGATAATTTGTTATAATTTTATATCTCGAGCAATTACCACCATTCTTCAGTGAACGTAATTAAATTTTCTAGTTTGTAACCCTTTTTGTGAACAATTAGTTTTTTTAATTTCAAGGTTTGTATTTAATCCTTTTATTCCCTTTAAATTTAAACTTAGGACACATTCTTTTTTATTTAAAAGTTTGTCTTGAGAATTTTTGTAACTTTGATTGCTGGTTACGTTGTAGTTAGATAAGGAAACTATAAAAATACAGGATTAAAAGTTTTCACAAAATATGGGTCAAACCTGGCAGCATCCTAATGCTATGACTAGGATCTGCATAGTGTTCCCAATGCTGCCAGGTTAGGTTTGCCGCAACTAATACTGTTAATGTAATTTTGCACCACCATTATTATATTGGATTACTTATCAATTTCTCATTTTCAAAATTGTCTATTTAATTTAGAAGTGAATAGCTAACATTTCATACAAAACCTTTTTTTTTTCACAAGTTTAAATTTACTTGACTAAAAAAACATACAAGTTCAGTCTTAGTTAGTAACAACGCATACCAGTATTGGGATCATCCAGCCCCTGCTATGCGCTCTTGTATCTTTGATTCCTAACAAACATCATAATGTTGGTTTGTAAGACAAGGAGGGAAAAAAAAAGATGGCTTTTTTTAGTATTTCACTTTATTGAGCGACAAGGGTAAAATTTGGACTGAGGGCCAATGTAAAGAATCGCTTTTACTTATTAATTTTAATTATTATATTTTTTAGTCCTCAAAAAATGACGGGGTGAAGGTGGGAGGAGTTGACAATGCCCCTTTCATAAGTCAGCTGGTGGTTGTACCATAAAAAATGCTTTTCTTTCTGATATCTAATGGTAATTTTTCCACTGGTGACGTAGCTATGTTGGTGATATAAGTTTTATTTCAGAATAGAATTATTGCTAAAATAACATAAGATATATATCTATTGCAAGAGAAAATGGGCTGACAGGTTGATAAAATTGTTTTGGTTGTAATCAAATCAGAAATATTTTAAATGACTACAAAAAATTGAAAATCGGATAAACACTTCAAAAAATAGTCTGTTTTATTTTCTTGCTTTGTCGTTTAAATAAAATTTAGCATTATAGAACATGAGGAAAAAAAGCAATTGGAATTTTAAAATATTACATCTGAATTTTTTTTAAATTGTTTTAATTTAAATTATCAGATTGTAATTGTTGAAAATTAAAGTAGTACACATCTGTTCTCTACTCGCCCTATCCCATTTTATCTAGGAAGTTTTAAATTGAAAAAAGTTTTGTGTAGTAAGTGTGCACTAAGATAAATAATTTTTTTAATAGAATTGATCACTGTTATAATCTTCAGAATTTAGGCATACTCCACTCTTTAAAAATATATTTCATCCCTCCAAAAAGTGTCAAGTAGTATTTTCATGCCTTGTAAAAACCCTAGCTATGTCTCTAGTTGCAATAGTGTTGTAATTTAGTTTAGTCATTGTTATGAAAAAGTTAATTTGCAGTAATAAATGTTGAATTATAGTTGTATTAATTCTTGTTTTTTCTTGATTTCATCGCAATGTTTTCTTCTTTGCAGATGCTGGTAACATTGCTGGTTTTGTATATAGCTAGATTTTTAAAAATTGTAAATTTCCCACCTTTATCGAAAGAAGTGCCAAAAAAGGTTTGTTTTCTTAAAACTAAATTGTTCTTAAATATTTCAACAACGTTTTCATCACAAAAAGTAGACTCCAATCCTCAATATAGTCGACTCTCACTAATCAAGATATGCACTCCAGAAAATGCGGATAAATAGTCGGAAATATTTAAAAAAAAAAAAAAATCAGTAAAACTCTTACTAGTATTCCACATTGCATTAATGACATTTATTTTATACCTTTGATGCTCCATGTTTCTACAAAATTGACATTGTTTATGATTCGAGCATCCGCCACTTTAGTCTCAATTTTCCAGAGTTTACTGTATAACTCTTTTTGAAGTTTACCCATAGATTCAATTATGTATGTTATTTTATAGTGTGTTTTAGAGAACTAATAAAGCGTGATGTAAAAATTTAAAATGAAAGCAGTGCATGAAAGAAACTACTAATGGTGAAAAATTATATTCAATGAAACAAAGAAAGCATTGTATAAAGAAAGGATAATTAAATATGTTTGTGCTAAAAAAAGACTTAGAAAGGTGTTATTTTACCCTGAAACAGGTGACTGCAATTTTTTTTTGAATTTTAGGTTTATTTAACTTTTACAATGTTCAAAGAGTTCTATCTGATTTTTGTCATTGACAAAAAAGTAAAAATCTACTTCACGTGTTTAAAATTAATAGGTCCTGAATAAAATGTTGAAAATTGAATGGACATATGTTCATCGAGAGGAGTACAAATTGCTCAAACAATTTCTGCATCATAATATGAAGCCAAAATTAAGTTCAAATTCCAAGCTTTCATGTCCCAATTCAGCAACTCAAGCCAATTTAAGTGTTTACCAGTTCCTGGATAATAAATCTTTTTTCACCAAAATGGCTTTTAAAAAATCATATAGTGATGAATCTAGCATTTTGTGCTATGGAAAAGGGAGGCTGGGTTTGTAAAAAAAAAATGTAATATTCTTACCCGTAACTTGAACTATTTAACCTGTAACAGAGGAGGTGAGGTCTCAGAGACCACTCTGTTTTCAAATTTTTTAAAAATCGTGTGATCAAGATAAATTTCTGCAATTTCCTCTTAGATGTTCTTTGAACTGCTATCAGCACGGGAAAAAATATTTTTGAATTTTTAATTGAAATATACTTTTTCTAAGGAAATTTTACTATAGCCTTAAGATATTTTGAGAAAAATCATATGCTGCAGTAAATAATTTACTACTTGTAATAAAAATCTATTATATATAAATGATTTTATTTTAGTTATTCAATATCTACAGAACATGTTGATACCAAAAAATTGATTGTATCACATTGCGGGAAAATTTTGACTACCTTAACTATAATTCAGCTTTCATTGCATCAGAATATTTATTGTGTAAATTTGAGAACATTTCAAATAACTCTCAACCTCATCTAGAATATTTTACATCTCTTCTGCATAACACGGATAAGATAAATTAATCCATCTTTGCGGCTCAAACGTTGAGAGCCATATCTACTATTGCCGAAAAAAATAACACTGAAGGAGAGGTGAGGTCTTACAGACCACTTCTAAAGAATGCAAAAAAATTTAAACCAGGTGCACTCGTTAAAAGATACTGATCCGTTTGGGGGGTGTTGAATGTCACAATACAAAAAGCTATTGGGTAAAACCATTCAATCGTACTAAAAATGAAATAAGGGTGGTGGGATGAATTTTTGAGCAGTCTGTGAGACCGCACAGCCCCTGTTGCAGGTTAAATAAAGGATATGTATTTAAAATATATGTAAATAAGGTGTAATTATTTAAAGATAAAAATTTTTTTTAGCTTGATTCTAGATTGGAGGGGGGAGGCACTGCCCAAAAATTTTTCACAGGGCTCTTTTACCAGATCATTCTGTTCGGTTTTGTCAAGCTAAGAAATCTATATGAATTGATTATTTCAGACAGAGCGTAAGCCCTACAAGAATCAGTTGAACTTATGCCCCTTCTGAAATAGTAGATTCATATGTAAAAAGTTTTAATCTCACTTTTTTCATGGTGGGCCCTTTCTCTGCTCGGGCTCCAATACTGTTGCAACCTCTAACCTTCCCTATGTGATGCTATGGTTAAGTAGCCCCCCCCTCCCCCAATGGATTTGCCACTAATGCATAGGTATGTAATTTTCAGTTTCAAAACTTCAATTGTTATTTGAAATGAGTCATGACTTAGTTATCAATTTTAATTGTCGTTATCAAATCACTTTTTCTTTTTACTAAAAATAAATATCAAGAATTTGTTTATCTTCTTTCTAGGAATTTCATCTTAAATTAGAAGGGAAAAATATTTTATTACACTTGTCCAAGGACGGATACAAGGGCAATCACCCGCTCCTTGAGCCAAGATGCAGGAACTTGTCATTGGCATATTTTCGATGCTGAAGTTCCGAAAACAAAGTTTTAATTGAGCTTCAAAAATGTTACAAAAAAGAGGATTCTCTTTCAATGTTTTTCAAAATTTAAGTTTTATAAATGCAATTATAGCACATCTCTAAACACTTTAGTGATAGGGAGTGGAACTTTGTACAGGAAGTTTTCCAGAGTTCCAAAACTCAATTTTAGACAATAATAGAAGGGGAAAATCCCTTGAAAGGAATTTTTAATTGGAGTTCAAAAAAAAAAAAAAAGGCAATTATAGGACACCTTTGATGATGTTAAGATAAAGAATGGTGTTTGGTACACTCCTCCGGGGAATTCTAAGGAAAAAAACTTAACTTAAAACTACTAACTCACTTGGTATTGCATGGGAATGGTTATTCAAAGGTTTCTGGTGCAAGCCTGTGTCTAACATACATTTCACTTTTCTTAATTAAAAAATTAATTTTGCTTGCATCTTCAACTTTAGTTACAACTACATAAAAATAAACTTATGAATAGTTTGACCTTTCTGTTCTTAAGCTGCATATTTTGTGCATTTTGATACATAAATGATGGTCTCAGACTATTTACATCGGGACCTTTCAAGAAAAAAAAAAGCTTCATAGTTTTTCTTGTTTCTTTTTATACAGATATGGCCTCTCCCTATATTTTTCATTGGAAATCTTGTATGTGGTTTAGGAGGAACAAAACACTTGAGGTACCTTTTAAAGTATTAGTTTGTAGTGAATAAAATATGACAACGTATATAAAGTACAAATACAAAATGAAAAAAGGTTAAAAAACCAGCAAACAGCTGTTTCGGCACTCTAAAATACAAATGCCATCATCAGTGCAAATAAAAACGAAGACAGGTTCAACCCGACTAAAACACAGTCGAGGCGAACATTGGAATGAGAGACGAGTTGTAAAAGATATGAGAGCAGTACCGGAAAAGATGACGTCAGGGTTACGTCAGAACTACAGAGGACAGTTGCACTCAGGAGAAAACGACACAGACAAAAAAAATAAATCAAATAACAGACTTCCAAACATTAGGAAAAGGGGGAGTGCTAGACAAATCATTGACGATTAAATTAGCATTTTTCCATATGTAATATGACTCCCAAAAATCTAAATCATGAATGGACGAACACTCGTGAATAACTTTGGCGGAAGAAAAAATAAAATTATGGCCACAAGACCAACAATGTTGAGCAATAGAGGAGCGTTTGAGATCCTGTTTTTTGACGTAGTTTTCGTGTTCTTTTATCCGGAATTTGAGGGATCGTCGAGTCTGCCCAATGTAGGCTAATTTGCACTGGCAGGAAACACTATAAATGCCCCATTTGTCAAGGTTCTGAACAGGGTGTTTAAGCTGTGAAAATTTTAATTTATTAACAGGAGAAAAAGTGACGGAAAAATGAAACTTTTTTAAGATTTTGGCAATTTGTAGACTGATTTTAGGAAAAAAGGGTAAGACAACGGAACTCGAATAGTTCACAGGAGCAAGTGTTTGATTTTTGTTAGCTGAGTTACATAGCTTCTTATAAATGGTATCAATAATATCAGATGTGAATCCCCGATCAACCGCAATACCTCGTAGGTAATTCAGTTCTGATGAAAGTAAATTGGAATTTGAACAAATGGCTAAAGCACGGTAAATAAAAGATCTAAAAGCAGCCAATTTTTGTTTAGGAGGGTGAACGGATAACTTGTGGGGGGGAAGAGAAACAGCAAAGGGTTTACGGAAAACAGTAGTTGTAAACATATTGTTATGACGAGTGATGGACACATCAAGAAAAGAAAGATGATTTCCAGATTCCAATTCAACAGTAAATTGAATATGTGGGTCAATAGTATTTAGGATGGATAAAAGGTTATCAAGGTCACTGACAGATGAGTCCAAAAGCACAAAAATGTCGTCAACGTACCTGACGTAAAAATCAAATTGTATAAATTTAAATAATTTAAGTTCGAAATAGTGCATGTACAAATCACTTAGAATTGGACTCAAAGGGTTGCCCATAGCAAGACCTTCAGTCATACGGAAAAAATTACCGTCGAAAATAAACGTGTTTAGTTTTAAGCAAGAACGTGTTAAATTGCATAATTCATTGATCTCAAAATCGGAAAAGTGATGTTCAGTTAATCTCATTTTAAGGCAGTCTAACGCACCTTCAACAGGCACGTTAGTGAAGAGTGATTTCACATCAAAAGAGGCCATTCTATGGTTATTTAGCTGAAAAATTCGAAGTTTGCGAACAAAGTCAAGAGAGTTCCGAACAGTAAAACAATTGCTGGAAAGAAGAGGTGAAAAAACGGAAACTAAAAATTTGGCCAATTTGTAAGAAGCACTACCAATGTTAGAAACAATGGGATGTTTGGAAGTCTGTTATTTGATTTTTTTTTTTTTTTTTTTGTCTGTGTCGTTTTTCTCCTGAGTGCAACTGTCCTCTGTAGTTCTGACGTAACCCTGACGTCATCTTTTCCGGTACTGCTCTCATATCTTTTACAACTCGTCTCTCATTCCAATGTTCGCCTCGACTGTGTTTTAGTCGGGTTGAACCTGTCTTCGTTTTTATTTGCACTGATGATGGCATTTGTATTTTAGAGTGCCGAAACAGCTGTTTGCTGGTTTTTTAACCTTTTTTCATTTTGTATTTGTACTTTATATACGTTGTCATATTTTATTCACTATGCAGTACAAAGTTTTTGACTACTTTTTATGTATTAGTTTGTAGTTTTGTTAAGTTTCTTGCCCATTTAATGTGGTTTGCTTTTCAATTCTTATTTATTGACACCTGAAGTAAATGTAACAATGTTGGATCTTTGACTTTAGTGATGTGTTGAGTTCTTTTACTTTAGGCTAAATATTAAGATTACTAAAATGTAAAAAATTTAAGAAACTTCTAATAAATAAATATATATTTGTTACCAAGTCTTGTTGGAAAACCAACCCCATAGCCGGGGCATGTTTTCTAACATATAAAATTCAGTCGGGGCAAGTTTTCCAATTAGTTTAAATGGTCTATAATAAAGGTAAAATAAACATGGAGTGTAACATGAAATTTATATTCTAATTCATTGGTAAGTACAATGGGTACATTCTTAATAATTTATTGCATTAAAATGTATTATGACAATAATCAAAGTTAGTCAGAGTCATCTCCCATATTACTGTGACAGTTAATGCAAACACAAAACAAAGAGTCTTCTTTTTTGACGCATGCTAGGTGAGCCCATTTCTTGCAACGAATACACTGGATCCACTTTTCTTTTGGCTTTGAGTTAGACCTACAAATATACAGTAAAAAGAGATTGTCGCAAAGGAGATTGTCTACTATATCTAATAAATTATTGAAGGTTTATTGTAAGAAGTCTACTTACACTCCATATTTTGGCGAATCCAAATCGTAGATTTGGTACAGGGGACAAGCCTTCCGTTGAGGTCATTTCAACTGCAGGAACTCGTGCTGACGGTACAACAACGTGTGGCATTTGGATTGTAGATACTTCGGCTTGTGGCATTCCGACTTGAACCATCAGCTTGAGGCACTTGGGCTTCTGGTAATTCGGTTTAAGGCACTTCGGCTTGTGGAACTTCGGACTAAGGCACTTCAACATCAGGTACTTCAGTTGGAGCCAACTGAACATTAATGAACTTGTGGAGGTAGTTATTTAATATCCTCATATTTATATTAAATTCTATAAAAGCTTTCTTAACACTACATCCATTTGTTATTGCTGCAAGCACTGCATTTATTTGCGCTTGCGTGTAGTTCCCTCGGTCTGACTTCTTACGGTAATTGCGCATCATTTTTAGTCCATCTGTAATATCACATTGGAGAATGAAAATTCAGTTTCAGATATGACTTGATACTATTTAAAAAAAACCCCAGATCATTTAAGTAGTTATCCAAAATTTAATTTTAAATATTCATAATAGTGGTTTTATGCAGTAATTATAAACTGTATTGGCTAAAAATATAAAGTTAAACGGTAAAATACAACAACATAAAAATCATTCATGGAGAGCCCGGGGCACATTTTCCAATTATAAAATGTGCCCCGTATTGAATTGGAATACTTCCCCCCAACGCCATATTTGATATTTTTTTAAATATTTGACTATGAAAATGAAAAATATTTGCCAAAGCAATCACGCCATCAGAAACGTAAAGAAATATAGTTTAAAGTTAGGTCCAGACAATGAAACAAAAATAGTATCATACATGTTTTATTTAATGAAAAGTAAATGTTTGCAAAGTTACTCACCAGAAGAAAAACCGCAAAAGTTGACGTCTCATCAAGACAAAGCCAGCTGATGAACTGAGGATCACGTGGAAGGCGTGCGCAGTGCTGTAGTTTCACACTGTCCGATAAGCGTCGCTACCTAGCGAGAAACTCTTAAACTATGGCGCGTTGGAATACGTGCCCCTATAGAATATCTGCCCCAGTCTCCCCTATATATAATTATTATTCAGTCTTTTTATATGAAAACTTATTTATCTGAAAATGCATGTTTGATTTTTAATGCAATCCAATTCCTTAATTGAATGGTGTTAAATGCTTTTAAAATTGTGAAAACTACAACTTTTGTTTAATTTTTTTCTTATAAATATTGAGCTTTTAGCTATTTATGATTTGCTTTTTTATCTGTATTATTACTTCATATTATTACTTCATTAAAAACAATAATTATTATTATTTGCCAATTCTATATATGTGTTTTATTTTACAGTTTGCCTATGTTTACAGTTCTTCGGCGTTTCACTATTTTAATGACACTAGTGGGAGAATATTTCATCCTAAAGTAAGTTGTATCAAACATTTTACAAAATTGTATTTTGTGACTTAGTGTGTTTTACTTCGTTTAGTGTCTTAAAAATTCGAGAGATGCTTTTGGCACTAGATGTCTACCTGGTGTAAAACATGTATTTTCCATTCAACAGTACTAAAATCAATGATATAAAAAATAAGAGCATTAATTACTTTTTATATTGATAGACTATAATAGCCAGTACAAGAACATACTTTGAAATAATGCACAAACATTGGAATTGACATGGAAAGGGAAAAGTTTATTTTATTTATTTATAAATTTGCTAACCATCTGTTTTATGATGCATGTCGGTATAAATTTAAGATATGGTTAGTTTTATATAATATTTAAGAATTTTTTTTGTAGAGAAATTTTAGGAATGAGTTACATTTTTATATCTATATGAATGTTATGGAAAGAAAGATACCAAAGCTGTGTTTCTTTATTGAAAAGAATTGTTAATAATTAGATCAGGGTTATTTCAACTATCACTTTGCCAAACAATCTCAAAATAAATAAAAAAAATAACTTGAATAAAATAATAAATAAATAGAAGAAAATTTGTATCCAACCCTCTCCAAACAATTCTACAAAACAGCTGTTGACAGATTCCTGTAACACCTTCTTTTAATTGACTCCCCCTCACTTTTTTGGTGTCAAGCAGTCTTCCTGTGAAGACCCTGGAACTACAGACCTTTCTATTCCTTTGGCAAATGCTGGAGGTTGTTGTTAGCCACCCTTTATGATCCACAATGGCGACTTTTCTGGATCTTGGCTTTAGAGACAACTTGTGAGCAAAAATTTGAGTTTTTTGGACAGTCCAATGTTCTACACCGTATCACATTGATAAATTTAGTAGGTAAAAGGACTCAGATTTAGCAATAAGTTTTTCAGAAGGGTACAGATCCACACTGCATCGCTTCAATAAGTTTGTGTGGTGATGGAGCTCAGACTAAACAATCTTCAGTGAAAGTAGGTTGAAGTGCTGAAAAAAAAAAACCTTTGTTTTTCACCAAGCAAGGTTGATGGATTAATGAATAATAGATTCAACATGTATTTTGACTCAATTTGACGAACATGAAAAAAAAAAAAGCCATCACAATTATACAATAAATGTGTAGAGATGTCATTTAGTGTCAAAATTTGAGTATTTTCTATCTCATAGCTCAGGATACTACACTATTTGCTCTACAAATTTTTGTGCTCAGACCGTTAGGAGGAAATGTTTATTTCAGTCTTAGTTTGATCTTCAGAAATGAATTATTCAGTAATTTATAAATCTTTGACAGATCCCTAGTTCCAATAGTAAGTAATAAAGTTTTTAATCCTAACTCATGGAGAAAAACACTTCTGGTTCAAATACTTTATCTCCAACCGGCTCTAAATGTTAATTTTTTGCTTACAAAATTTTCGAAATCATTAGTGAGTTTCAAATTTCTTTTCTTATTCACAACCCTTTTAATTGGAACCAAATGTAATCTGTATGAGAGAAAATTCTGACATGAGAAATGAACGAGCTGATGTGTGCATCACATGACTTCTTTTTTCTCCAATTTCAATGTTATTTTCCCTTTATTGACAATTTTAATGTGATTCAATAGTTAACTCTCTAAATATCACCACCAGTGGCCAAATTGAAACCAGATTTAAAAAAAGGCCAACTTCGCCACAAAATTTGGCGACCAAAAGACTGGCAATATATCGCCAAGTGTCCGCCAAGTTATAACACCACTTGAGTATGCATCGAAATTAATAATGATTCCCCCCAAAAAAGGGGCAAAAGACCCCTTTAAAAACACCGGAATGCAACCAAAAGGGGAGGTGCACAACTAGACTCCACTAGGGGTCTACGTACCAAATTTCAACTTTCTAGGACATACCGTTATTGAGTTGTGCAACATACATACATACATACGGACGTCGCAAGAAAAGTCACTGTAATTAACTCGGGGAATGTCAAAATGGATACTTCGAGTTTTTATACGTTCTTAGGCACTTATCCGCATGTGGTCAGGTTGACAGAAAAACTCAACATTAATTCGGGGGTGAGCAAAATAGAAATTAAGGCCGAGTTTTGAGTGAAATTTTTTTTGCGAATACAATACTTCCTTTTTTGCAAAAGGAAGTAAAACAAGAAGTTCCGTCTAGAACTAAACGAGCCTACTTTCCCGTATACCTATACTACTTTCTAGTACCTGATCAATATTCTCAAAAATAGCTAAAATCGCAAATTGTTTCAAACATATTTTTTAAATATTTTAAGCTGATTTCTAGGAATAAAATATTCCTTACTCATCTAAAAAAGTAGATGCGTAAGATAAATAAATAAATAAATAAATAAATAAAGGAACAAATGAAATAGCAGCACCTTTTAAACAAAGCAGCTAATACAATTTTTCCCATAAAAAAAATTCTTTAACAGCTTTCAAAACAAAAAAATAATAATTAAAATTGATAAGCTCATTAAAATAAATACATCATATCAAAAAAAAAGTTTCTTTTTCCCGTTTCCAAAAATAATTTTATAAATGAATTAATGCAATTTCCAAAATAAATAAAAGCAATAAAATGTCAACTTAAAGAAATAATTTTCACCGTCAAAAAAAAAAAGAGAAAAAAAAAAAAAAAAGTCTGCGCATCTCTTTATGTAGAAACATTAATGACTTAGAGTTTATCTACCGAAAACTGAATACCTAAATTAAAACTTTAGCGTGAAAATAAAAACAAGTCATATTAACAATAATTATTTCACAGTTAAAACCATAGCTGTGGTGTCGGAGTCGAATATCCAAGAATCGGAGGCAGTCATTTGTCCTCCGTGTATAAATTTTTACCAAAGCTACGAAGTCAGAATCGAAGTCGGAGTTGGAGTCAGGTGTCCCTAAATTATCGGAGTACGAGTCTGGAGTTTTTCGTCAAGCGCTATTTCCAACAAAATTTGTTTGAAGTAAATCCACCTTCAAGTACGGAATCTGCATTGATTTTCAGTTTCCCCGTAGGCGCTAATGTTAAGGGATTTGAACTGTTCAAAATTAAATGGAAAATTGTTCAAATCAAAAAGATATTTTATATACAAATTTTTCATTCAAAGTTTGAAGCAAATTCGCCTCACAGTTCGGAATTGCCTTGCATTTCCCTGTAGGTGCTAAAGTTAAGAGTTTTTGAACTGTTCAAAATTGAACAAAAAATAGTTCAAATCAAAAAATGAAATATAGGTATGAAGTGTCCTCACCGAGATCTTTCAGACAAAAAAAAAATTTGCTTGAATCGGACTACTCACTCAAAAGTTATTAGAGGGGGGGGGGGGACAGACCGACAGACATTTTCCCCTGTCTCAATACCCTACTTTCCAATTTTTAATTTTTCGATAATTATTGATTTTTTTTTATTTGTGACTTTTTTTTTTTGTCTTTTGTAATCTTTTCAAGATGCATTAAGCCTTCTTTCATGCTTTTTTTTGTCTTCCTCTTACTTTTACTGGGAAAGTAGGCTAAAAAGGAGCTGAAAGAACCAATTATGTTCTTATTTTTACCGTTTTTATTTAAGCGTGAACCCTCCAAATAAGATAAATGTATTCAATATCACCTTTGAAAATTTTTAGAATGCAGTTATTTACATTAAAAGAAAAAAAAACGAAAGAAAAAGAAAGAAATTTGGTTTACAAAATAATATGCTTGGGATGTGAAATAAAGCAAAAAAATTGTTTTTGACAGAATTTTACATACTATGTAAAAAGAAGAACAAGAAAAAAATCAATTGTTGTTTGGTACAAATTACATAACAACTGTTACATTTTTTAAACAGGTAAATAACAAATTGAAATTTTGAATCCATGCACTGAATAATTTTCAAAAAAATAATAATAATAATAATAAAAATACTTTAATAACATTTTTTGAAGTCCATTAACATTTAATAGGGTTCATTGATAATTGAATAACAGAAAAAAGATTTTCACTGAATACAAATCTGAAGTTGAAAATTCATTTATTTTCTTACTTTGCATCATGACATTTTCATTTTATTTACAATATTTTAACTCTCCAACAACTTTTGAACATGCAATCACATTCTCTAATGGTGATTTTCAAGAGTGTTGAATATGATTACTGTATATGATATCCAGGGCCAGATTTGGAAGTGTGGAGGCCCCGGGGCAACGAAGGAGTGAGACCCCTAATCAGGGTTCAAAAAGATCATGTTTTCGAAAATATCCGATACTTTGATATATATCCGAATATTTTGATATATGTGTATATATCCGATATTTTGGACCCATGAAAGTTAGGATATTTTGTAAAAAAATTTTGTGGGGACCCCTTTTTGTGGAGGCCCCCGGGGCAGTAGCCCCGCCTGCCCTCCTTTAATATCACATTTATGACATGCTTTGCCAATACCTAATTCCAAAGACAGTAAATTTCATAATGTAGGAGTTACACTTTAGTCACTGCAAAGCGCCAAATAAATTCTTTCATGTGTCCTAATATTTTGCAACTTTAAGAAAATAATGTTTTTTTATAGTTATTAAAACATTATAAAAAATATGTAATGTAATTTATTGTTTGGGTTTCTGATCAAATCAATAAGCTAAAATTTTAGAAGTTCGAGTTTTAAAATATTAGTTTTATTAAAATTATCCATGGACATAACCACATTGACTTCTGGATGACTCATGTGGGCATCTACAGCCATTTAGAACAGGTTCTGTCACCCATGTTAGGCGGGTTAAAAAAGTTCATCTGCTTCTGACATAATGCTGTATCCAGTTGTGTTTTGGGTAAAAAAACTTGCATATATTTATCCTAAATTCACAAATTTTTGTTAATAAAACAATTTGACAACATTCAATTTCTGTACATCAATATTTTGTTTTCTAACTTGTAAAATTGCTATTTATTTTTAGCACAAAAACAAACTCCTGCTATCGTTATGACAGTTTTTGCCATGGTTGGTGGTGCCATAGTTGCTGCAGTGTAAGTAAATTTTTGAAATTTAGTTTTTTAATTTAATACTGAACACTAATTTTGTAGTAATCATATTGCTATTTGTTTTCTTACCTAACTTGAGAAAATGAATGTAGCATACAACAGCCTTTTTTATTGACTCAGGAAAGTAATGCCAAAAGTAAGGTATAGGACACATCTATTCATTAAGTACTGCTGTCATTTATCACAATCTTGAGAAAATGCTTTTTTGTGTGGTTGATTTACAGGGTTCATTTTGCAATGCATTTTTAAGGGGCCTTAGAGACGAATAGAATTATGAAAAATATTTTTATTAGCTTTTTTGTATTCCCCTTTTAGCCCCTATGTCATGGAGCCCTCTCGCAATTTCAACAGTTGAGACATGGCAAATCTGTCACTGTTTGTGACAAACAGTAAAGTCTCAAAATTTTAAATAAGATTTTGTTGCTCACCTCTTAACAATTTACTGTGGGCACGGGAGGAAAAAAAAAGAACATCATTAACATTTTATCTGCACATTAAAACTAGTTAGCACATTAAAAGTTTTGACTTTTACATCAATTCATCAGAGGAGTAGAACAAACATTAAATTCTGCCCACATTTTATTCTGTTTTTCTCAAATTAACCAAAATATTCTGAAGGATAGGAGTATGTATACAAGTACTCTTGGGAAATTCAGCAATAAGAAGATAAACAAATTTGAAGAGGGGAGGGGGGAAGAAGTTTACAAAGTTAGCAAAAATGAAGAAAAAGTGTTAAATTATTTGAAATCTAGTACTTTGCCCATTATATTCCTGTTATTATGTAAAAATAAATAAATAATTGAAGTAAAAAAAAAAGTAAAAATAAATAAATAAATAATTTATCTTGATTTTTTGTTTGTATATCATTTTTTAAAGTAAAGGTTAGCACATAAAACTAAAAATTAATTTACTGGCAGAAAACTACTGTGACCAACAGGGGTGCCCACAGGGGGGGGGGGGGATTATGGCGCAAGTTGCGCCATCAAAAGTTTTTTTTTTTTTTGGGGGGGGGGAGATTTTTAATTTTTTAAAATTTATTTGTTTTTTTAATGATTTTTAATTAAAATTATTTATTTTTTATTATTCTGTTTATATTTTATTTCATTAGCACATAACTTTTCTAGTAAAATAATAATTATAATTATAAATAAATAAATAAATAAATATTTAAAAAAATAAATAAAAGAATAAAAAATAAAAAAGGGAAAGAGGGTTTGAACATTTTTTTTGGGGGGGTGGGGGGATTTACGCCATTGAACTTGGGGGAGGGGATGGGCACCCCTGGTGACCAAACCCATTTTCTAAGTTCAATCTCCATTACCATCATTGCATGCATCATATTATTTCCAAACATTACTTCACATCTTCCATTTTCCTCTATCCTCTTTCCAGGCATGGATTCAGAGGTGGTCATCAAAGTAATGGCCGCCCTTACGTGACCAAATGCAGCCAAAAGCTACATTTTTGGGACTAATATTTCAAATGATTTGCCTCAAAACTCCTTTTTGAGCCTGAAAATTGCTGATCATGGTTTTCTCCAAAACCAGAAGCTGTATTCTCCCTGTGGGCCTTGTTCTACTCTTTTTTTTTTTTTAAATTTGCTCAATATTGTTTAGCCTTCCTTTATTGACATTGCCTACAATTGGGGTAATAAAAAAAAAAAAAAAAGAAAAAACTACCTTTAAAACTGTCAGTTTTGTCCTGTATACATCAATTTTATACGTTTAAGAACAATTCCTCAACTATCTTTATGCAAACCACAGCCTACCCTAAGTGTGAATTTATTTCCTGCATTATCTACCATCGATCATTACTCTCTAAATGGACGCAAAACCATCTTAGCAATTATGTTCTTATTTTAGTTTCATTGTAAAATTTTATCTATTACTTAGAATTTCATGTTTTATCAATCCTGTTTTCTTCAAGATTTCTTTTTCTTTTTAAAATGTCTATTAATTTAAGAGGTAAAAGCATCTTTGTTCGATCAAAAGTCAGCTTATTCCTAAAAAAATAAATGATGACGTTTCGAAAATGTGTGATACTTTTCAGTAACACTAATAATTTAGAGGGTTTTTTTTTAGTTTAATAGAGGATAAACAATTAAATTTGTAATAATGTTGAAAAAAAAAAACTCTTTTAAATAAAAGCATTTGAGGAATTAATAGAATCATTCAATGAAAGCGTACCTAGGACGTTATCTTTAAACGCATTTTACTCAAATTTCCGCTTACATCCCTTTGCTTTTCTCTGCCTCATTTGTACATGAAATTTTTTTATCTTTTTATATGTTTATTGTAAAGTTCAGTACCATGATCAGATTTGATTTAGGGGTAGGGTAGGTAGTAACAAAAGGGAATGCACTCAGAGCCTGATCATTCTAATATTGGACATGAGGCACAGTTCTAATTCAAGACCCCCCCTAGGGCCCGATTAAGAGTTTCGAAGACACTGGGCATGAAATTCATTCTGTGCCCCCCCCTCCTATTCCCGCCTATTCTATATAATGAAGCTATAAAATATTTCGATAATTGCATATTAACACAACCATGCTAAATTTGGTAGTACCTCATATCACAATATAGTATTATACATTTAAAAAGTAGAAGAGATATAGTATACAATAATTGTATTTGATGCAAGGGTGCCCATATAGGGGGACAAGTGGGACTCATGCCCCCCCCCCCCCTTCAAAATTGGAACTTCCTTGCTTTTAGTACTTTTTTTCTTTGCAAAAATGTAAAGACATTTCTTCTCCTGCCATTTATGAATAAGTTATTAAAAATATCAAACTTTAATAACTTGAATCTGCACTGAAATCAATTTCTATGGGGAAAATAACCTGCTAAACCATGGGGAAAATATCTGAGCACCCCCTTAATATTTTGCATATGGGCACCCATGATTCGATGTGGTTAAACTTTGCCCATTGCAGTTAACTGTAAATATCAAAGTTATCTATGATATAACTTTTAATAGTAAATACAGACTAAACTTGGAGTGGTTTTAGGATTTGCATAGATATCAAGTTTTTAGCGGGAATTTTACTCTCTACTTACAAGATTTTTCCTTTGTCTCAGCATTTGCAAAAATATCAATGATATCAACTCTAGGTTCTGAGTGAAATCATTATTTATTTTTAATTAGCATGATACATTAAAGGGATTTTGGGCCCCTCTGAAATCTAAGAGGAGGGGCCTGTGCCCGGCATGCCCCTGCAGTAATCAGGCTCTGAATGCACTAGTGAATGAGACTGTGCGATATTTTCCGTAATCCTACTCAAACAAAATCTACTTGCAAGCAGTTCTCTCAAAACCCCACTCAATATTTTAAAAATCCGTCCTTGTATTTTTCCCTGATGTGAAACCTGACGTATTAGCATACTAATACTGCTAATCATAGTGGGGGGCCAAGGTTTAGGGGTGCAGCAGTTTCCCTAAAAGCCCCTTGGCTGTACCTATGACAAAATTAAAAAAAAAAAAAAATCTCAAAGAGCAATGCAATCACATACCTACCTTCTCCCCAAATGGTTTTTCCTACATAGCTACTAAGTAGTTCTCCTACAGGGCATCAACGTTAAACCCTGGTTACAAATAAAAAAAAAACAATGACAAAGGCACCTAGAGATTTATTCAGATTTAGTATTTTTAGTGTTATGCAAAAGTTAAGTAGTTTTCATTTCAATAGATAATTCTTGAAGAATGCTCTTTTGTCTGTTGAATTATTTTTTATTTCCATCTTCACTAAATAAAATTTTTTTTCTTTTTTTCAGAGATGATCTGTCTTTTGAAGTGACAGGATATATGTTCGTTTTGTGCAATGACTTTTTTACTGCTGCAAATAATATCTGTGTAAAAAAGAAGTTGGAGGCTAGGGTAACTACTTTATTCTTTTCTATACTCTATATTCGTCATAAGATTTCAAATATTCAGCTCTTAAATTTATGTCTGTGAATCAACTAATTTTTCCCCTTGGGAAACACTTGTAGTATTGCAGAAGTATAATTGGAGGTTTAGGTGCCGAAATCCAGTTAGTCTATGACGCCTCAATAATTTAAATAGAAAATCTCAGTTACATTTTTGCAATATAGCTCTTTATGTAATCAAAAAAAAAAATGTTTTTTATTTAAAAGCATAGTTTTTTTTTAAAAAGAAACCCTTAATACCAATCGACAAAAAAAAAAAAAAAAAAAAAAAAAAAAAAAAAAAAAAAATAGAAACAAACAATTAGAGAAGTTTAACTTTTTGGGCATTTGTCTTGTCAAAATCATCGATGACATTTGCACATCCACATTGGTAAATACATCATACTTGATACATTACAGTTTTAAACCAGTTAATATCTATAGCTTCATTGAAGATCTAAAATGATTTAATATAGTTCAAGTGTACTGAAATTCCTGTTCCAAGAAACCATAATTGCTGAAAAACAAGGAAGCAATCTTAATGGAATGGTTAGTTCACAAAAATTTATTTAACCTGTGGCATTCCTCATAGGGGTTTCACCTGGGGTGGTTATTTGGGGTATAACTCCTCCCCCCTCTAAAAAATTTTTTTATATAAAAATAAAGTACATTCATTTTTCAGAAAGAACTCCCTTTTCTTTAGTGGTGTATGAAAGCTTAAAATTAAAAGATAATTATAAATTAGGAATGCATTTATGTAAAATTCGCCCTAGATGTATTTGTACAGAGTTCATAAACTCCTTTAATACTCCTTCAACTAGAAACGTTTTTTTTTGAAGGGCCCTTCAAACTTTTACATTTTGGGGCTAACTCTTTCTGAACTCCTTGATTTTTTGGTGAAGGCTACATAATCTTCCTCTATGACAGTCATTCAAAGCAAATCGATTTTCTCACTTTTCCAATTAAAAAAATGTTATGACTCTTATTGGAAACTCGTAAAATGAACTTTTTAAAATTTGATTCAGTGCTCACTAATTGATTTAAATATCAATGCAATCTGTGTAGTATGTTTCCATCAAGGATAATATTTTGTTGACAAGACAATCACAAATATATTTTGTGCTTTATGTTCAGTAATATAAAATGCAGTTTCAAGATTATTTTTGCTTGTTTATTTTGTAAATGTGAGACTTTTGTCCAAAATTATTTACTGTCGCACCAGTTTATGGCTGTATATACTGTCCATCTGTGAGAAGTTGAGCTATGCCCTTGAGCAAGTCCATTTCTTTCAAGGGAGAGCAATCAGTAAGAAGAGGAATTGTTTGGAGCAGGATTGGGCTGCCCTTTATTACAACCCTTTTATTTGTAGGAAAATCCTGGACTGCTTTCTACTTCTTACCTGAAGTATATTGTTGCCAAACGGGCAATAACACTGCAAACTAAATCCCCAAGTTCTTAAGCCGTTTTTCCTCACCCCTATTTCAACAAATGGAATCGTTTAATCAGTCTGGCAGCGGAGCTCAACTTGCCAGATGTAGACAGTAGTCAATTTATGTCTGTAGTTTAATTGTTTCAATTCCCCTCTTTCTTAAAGAAATCATTAAAAAAATATATTAGAAAAAACGTTCTATATTTTACACCTTTCACTGCATTATTAATGTTTAATAACAAAATTAGCTAAAAAAATGTTCATTCGGTCTCTTTTACTTCATTATAAATGAACGTTACTGTATATTTTAATAATGCATTTTTGGACAGTTTAAATATACTTAATAAAAATATTAGCTGATTTTTTTTCTTCTAATTTTTGAATTTTAATTTTGTAGTTTAGGGATGCATTTTCTTAGACCAACTAAAATATAATTAATTAATAAATTGTTCTTAAAATATTGGGTATTTAATGTGATTATTTTGCTAAGTATGATTGAAGGGAAAATTTTTTTCAAGGAGCACATATTTTAAGAGAATTAAGTAATTTGTTTTTATAGAATTAATTCTAGAAAAGAGAAATAAATATTTTTTCATTGTCTTAAAAAACTTCTTTCTTTTTAATGTAACTACATTTCTTTTTTTTTTGAAACAGGTCGTTCAACTGTCCCTTGTGGTACTCTTGTACCCCATAACATTAGTATATATGTTTTTGTTCTAGTATATGGTTTAATGTTTACCACTAAAACTCCCCCCCCTCTTTCTCTCTCTTTCTCTTTTGCAATAAAGAGTCTTAATATTTGGTAGTGGTGTTTCTTCTTAAGTCTCTTGTGCTTTAATTTTATGTAATAAAATACGTATTAATAGATTCATTTTTTTTCCAGTTTAAAGTTTATTGTTGAACTAATTGCATTTCATTTGTAGGATTTTGGAAAGTATGGATTACTATTTTATAATGCTTTTTTCATGATACTGCCTTTATCAGCTTTATGGTGGTATTCGGGAGAAATTGAAAAAGTATGTATGCTGCAAAATACATTTGCTTTATTAGTGTCTTTAGATCTAGTGAGGGTGGTTCGGTTACGTTTTAGGGTTGCCAAATGCAAATCCAGAGAGGTGTTGGGGGTCCATGGGGGCCCTTTAAGCAATCAAAGATAGCATAAAATTTCATTTTGAGGATTCATATATCACTAAATTGGCCCCAGATGCCCCATTTGCATGGGTATTCCCATAGGGGACCCCATAGGGTTCCCATTCTCCATATACGCTGTATATTCTCGAACATTTTGTGAGTATTATTGCAAGTACATTTTATATAAAACATTAGTGTATTATATATGATCGCATACACATGATGTGCGTGATGGATGACTGGAAGTATACCCTCAGAAAAAGTAATGGGAACATCATTGCCCATTTTTTCCTAAATAATACACTTATAACTGTTCACCTGGTATTGATATCCTCCAAACTAGGCGTTGAATCTGCCCTTAAGGGGTATCTAGTGGCAGAGATAAGGATTTAAATTAGGCATCATCATGACATCTAGGATTGGTTTCTAGACGTCAAACTTTATAGGTGCCATTTTTCCACCTAAGTGTGCATCCACCTAGCGAACCTCAGCATTAGGATGTCCAAAAAAAAAAAAAAAAACGAAATTTAAATCATTTTATCACGTACCCTCTTTTTTTTCCCCTTTTACACCAAAACAACTATTAAAAAGGTTTTATGTAATTTGAACAACAACAATCTGTGTCAACTTGCCTCCGAAAGTATGAACCACTACTTGTGCATAAGGCTGAATCACTTTTTTTTCTTCAGAAATTTGAAATTGATTAAAATTTGCCCCTATATTCTAACATGTACTGCAAAAACTTTTGTTCAAATTAATATATATTTAAGTATCCCACATAAGGACCTTAAATTTATAAACTCTTCAGAAAATTGATTTTTCCTATTGTTAATAAAAGATATTTAAAGATAAAGTTTAAAAAAAAATATTAAGTTGAAAATTTTTAGCTATTTTTTAAATCAATACTTGCAAAAATGTATCCTAAAAATGTTTCTCACTATGTTTTTCTATTCAAGCTTTTGAACTCGAAAAGTGACTAATTACTACTTATCTCTAACATTGGCGGGTACTCACATTTTGGGATTTTTCTGCCATTGGGACCAGAATGGCAAGTCTAGTCATTTATTTTGTTATCATTTTTTAAAAACAAAGGGAATATACATAAATATGTTTGATTTGCTTATTTGTTACTCCTGAAATAAATTGTATGCTAATGCACTCCAAACAAGAACTATTTTAAAAACTAGTATGTTGTGACCATCATGAAACTTTCTTCTCAGTCCATATTATGAATTCTTGGATCTAATGTACTGTTACAAATTTTGCAAATATTAGTTATTTTTACGTTTTAATCCAGCTAAATTTTGCTTTTATGCCATTAATTTTCACTTAAAGTTACAATAGTTCTTCAAACTTTACCTGTTATGAATCATTTTAACAATATGCTTATGGGATTAGCAAGAAATTTAAAAGATATTGCCAAGTTGGCATCATTTTTACCAACTTCTTGTTGTTGCTAGATTTCTTTGACGAGGAATCGCAATATGTCTCCAAGCTTGGCGACATTTCGAACATAAACATGTAAATAGTATTTCAATGCTAATAATGAATGAATAAACCCTAGAATCAGGTAAAGTGGGTCCCTTCTCCATGTCTAATGAAAAAGCAATATTCCCAACAAAAATAAAATTACGCATTGCAAAAAATTGGGGACCATCCCAATTTCTGAACTATCAAAATATCCTAGCAAAAGCAAAGCTAAGAGTGAAAATTAAAAATTATTTTAAAAGCCTTGCTTAAATTAATTACAAATATTTTATTTGTTAACAAACAGACGATAGCAACAAATAAAAATATTAAATCATTGAGATTTTCTGATCATTTTCTAAGAATTGAAACCCTGTAGACGACACTTCATTACGATTTATCTTTCTTATTGTTGCATTAATAAAGCTCTTTGCATTCAAACAAAAATCAACCCCCTCGGATTGATTGTCGCCAACATTATATCAGTGCCTGTTTCCGTGTAGACTAACATTTATTCCAAATTTCAAGAAAGATGTAGCATTACTTCTTGTGATATAGCATTCACCATGAACAATAAATAATGTTCGATCGCACCACCCCCTTTTGAGCTATTGATGCCAAAATATAATCAGCTCTTTTACCATCTACAGACTACATTGTGTCTCACATATGAACAGTTTGCCTAACTACGTTTGAATATTCAATGATCACTGAAAATGAGAAGAAAGAAATATTTTGATCAATTCATATTGAAAAGAATTTGTTAATGAATTAATATTATGTTATTTTAAAGTAATTCTCAATTATTTTCAATTGCAGACATTTGCATTTACTAAATGGCTCGATTGGATGTTCATGTCTTCATTCCTTATGTCTTGTTTTATGGGTTTTATTTTGATGTATTCAACTGTCTTATGTACAGCTTATAATTCTGCCTTAACTACAACTATTGTTGGGGTAATTAAGGTAAGTAAATTGATGTATTTGGTCTTAATAATCTATGTAATTTTTATGTGAAGGATATAAGATCAGTAATTAAATGCCTTTGGTGTTATTTGCATATATACAGTCAAATTTTATTGTCACATCACCCTCAGGACTTTCAACAAAATATCATCATAAGGGCTGTGATATCTTGACTGAAAATAATTTGAAATACAGCATTAATCAAGATAATATTATCCAACTAGCAGATTTAGCAAATGAATTAATGCTTTGGCCTTTTAAATTTGATACAATTAACATAATATTCAATTAAAATTGTAAGAAAATGGTACTTAAAAAAATGTTCTCTGCCATAAGATAATTTTATGGGCGGGGGGGGGGGCACTTAATTATTTTTTCCGTAGGAACTTAGCTTTGAACTTCTAGGAAGTCAAAAACTGGGGAGAAGGCGTGTTTGAGTTTACTTTGTTCGGAATTTTTTAGAACATACTTTCAGGTATCTCCAAAGAATAATTTTCAGGAAAAATTCCCATATTTGTCGCTAAAAAAAGATATTAATGAGAATAACTTTTCCTGTTTTGTTTAAACAATTTTGGGAACCATTTTGAAACTCTCAAACTGTTTCAGATTGTTGGATAAAGAGAGACAAAGAGAAAGCTGATAAAACTTTGAGTATAGTCAAAGTATAGTCTTTGAGTATAGTTGAGAGTTGGTTAATACTCAAATATGAGTAGGTTAAAATAGCGGCTCCGGGGGCTTTTCACCAGAAAGTTTTAGAAATTTTAGTTCTAAACACGCAGTTTTATACTATCGTTGAAGATGAAAGGGGGACAAAAAGTTCCGAGAACCTCTCCGATATGTTTCAAAATTGATGTTTTAAAAACGCGATTGTAGACCATATTTGAGGTCGTAAAGGAACATAATAGGACTCAGGGAGTTTCTAATCAATTAAGCGTCCCCTCCCAATGTTTCAAAATAAAATTCTTAAAAACAAAGATTTTAATCGTTCATATTCTCATTAAAAAGAAGAAATTAGAGGTTCTCCCTCTTAATTTTTTTGAAATTGTAATTTTAAAAACTCAATTTTTGTTGTTCTTTGTTGATATTACAAGATTCGGGAGCCACCCTCTCCGAACATTTTTCAAAATTGAAGACTTAAAAAGGCAATTGTAGACCATTTTTAGCAACGTTAGAATCCAAGCAATTTTGCGAAATAGAAGCTCTAAAAACGCAATCTATCTTCAATGTAGTTAGAGCACGAAATGTTTGAAGGCTCTCCTCAAATTGAGGACGATCTGCAATGATTTTTTTTTGGGGGGGGGGGGGAGCATCCATGGCTTGACATTTTTGGTGGTACTCTCTAAATTTTTATTTTAAAAATAAATCAAATTTGAAGACAATATGAACTAATGAAAAATTATTCTCCAGATTTCCGAAAATCGAAACATGCTGAGTACCTGCTTAATTTTGGAATACAATGTACATTTTTACGTCATATCTCGAAGTTATTTTGAGTCCAGTAACCAAAATGGGGAATAGCAAATTTGTTGCTCCTCGTATGCTCAACCACAGACACACCTAAAAAGCATTCATGGCTCCACGTTAGAAAGAAAAATGCTAATGTGTGCATTAATTAGCATCAAGTGTTTTCAGCGTAAAAAAGCTTGTTTCAGAGAATAGCATGTTTAGACACAGCAAGGCAATAATTTTTCCTTTAAATAGGCAGCGAGACAAATTGCTTGCTTCAATGAGCAGTATAATTTCACTGCTACCACCACCATTTATATAATGAAAAGATCAATTTTATTTTTTTGGTTGGAGATTTTTCCACCTTAGCTGAGCTCGCCGCCTTTTGACTCTGACGCCGTCGTGCGTCACACGACCTTGCACATAAGGACGACGCAGCCCTAACCACAAATATTACAAATAACACTGAGAAACAAGCCATAGATATCTGGCATGATGTTTACTTTTTCTAGTGCGTTTTTTTTTGTGCTGATTAGAAATCTGAAAATTATTTTGCTCTATCACGTCAGGTTTTCAAGATATTAAGAAAAAACATATATTTTTTAATCCCCTTTCATTGGAATTTTTTCTTCGTTTTTTGTTTGTCTTTTTTAATGGAACGCCGAATTTTCCCCTGGATTGTGAGTAGTTCAGCCCTGCCACCCCCAACCCAAAATGGTATTAACTCCAATAGAAATATATAAGCTACAATGTTATGTAAAAATATTTAGTTCCCCTTCATATTTGCATTATTATGCCTCCACTTCATATAAAGTTGAGGGTCCATGAAGAACTTCATGAAGGCACTAGACAACAATTTAGATGCTTTTCGGCATCTATCCAACAAGTTTCCCAAGTTGAGTTATGCAAAAGGGAAAGAAGGTGTGTTTATGGGCCAACAAATATGGAAAATCATTGACTTAGCAGTACTGAAAAAAAATGCATAATTGGCATTCAAATCTGTTGTAGTAAAATTTTCTTTGAAGTAATAATTCTCCTGAATATGTAAATATTGTGCAGAAGTGCATTAGTGCATACAGCTTGATGGGTTGCAAATTGTCCCTCAAGATTCATCTCTTTGACTCACATCTCAACTTCTTTCCCAATAACTTAAGGTTCTGTATGTGATGAACATGGTAAACATTTTCATCAGGACATCTCAGTGATGGACAGGGCCTGATTTAAGAGACTTCGAGGTCCCCTAGCTTGGAGGCCTCCAAAAATTAGAAATTTTTTTTTACATGTATAAATGTTTACAATTGTTTTGAACTATGAGAATTATTTTTTGTTCAAGTATGAGTTTAAAAATTTAATTGTTATTGCTGGCTCTGTTTCAACAATGTTTCTGAATTTAGTGGAAAACCAACTATCTCCCATTAAGCGAAACAATTATGAGGAGTGACATCTAGCATAGAATTATATGGCTCGCCTGTCACTTCATGTTAGTAAAGAGCTCACTATTAGTGCTTATGGCATTTATTTTGTTTCTGTTAATTTACAATATTTCAAGGTGTTTAAATCTTTTGTAATTGCTTATTTATGTGAACTTCAAATTACAAATACATAACATTGATACAGGAATTAAGTAACTTCATAACTACTTTTGAAGATTGGATGCCTATGTATTGCAGCCTCAAATGCCAAAGGTTTCAGAGGGAAGAGGGGTTAATGTGGTCAACCCCCCCAAAAAATCAGATTTGCAGACTAGATGAGATTTTTTTTGGTGGGGGGGGGGAGGAGTTGTCAAGTCTCTTTTTTTTTAGGGTGGTATACCACAACTCTTGGAAATGGAAACCTCTGCAATGATGAAAAGATATGCAATTGAGCATATTCTTCAATTGTGCAATTTAAGGGGGCCCCACAGGTTTATTTTATTTGCAGTCCTAAAATTTCTAAATCCGGCCCTGGTGATGGAGTCACGCTATCAGGGTCGAGATGTTGTGCAACAATGTTGGCTGACTACTACTGGATGCTTCAGCACAACTTGCCAAACTTAAGTCAACGGCCATGAAATTCAAACCAAACTAACTTTAAATTATGGAACTTTATGTTATACTTATGTATTTTATATGTGTATTATACCTTAAACTAGATGATGCTAGATAGTTTATGTTAATTAGTACTATATTGAGGAGTATGTGCTGTACTGTAACTTGTCTGTGAATTGTTTGCTTTGATATAATGTTAAACATATATAATTGGGCAATGTCTGATATTTCAAATACAGTGGGTGATAGAGACAAACGGTTTGCATATTTTTTATCAGCATGTCTAGATTGTCTTAAAACAAGTATTGGATACCAAGATATTCACTGAAACGTTTTTTAAAATTTTTTTTATCAGTATAGTTGGTAAAAAATGATACTATACTTGCTTGCAACTTAAGTTGACGACGACGTCATGATGCATGGAAGAAAAAATGAGTTAACAGACAAAACGTCACACTTACTAGCTACACCTACCCTAATTACTTCGTGAATAAGAGGAGATCACCACCTGTCTACGAGCTGCTATTGGCTGGCGTGTTTGATTTAAATGTATGAAATGCTCTGCGGATGATTTACTGCTTTGCTCATAAAATTGAAAATATTTAACGATTGACAGAAATTGTGACAAAAAAAAGGTTATGCATTTCGTCAGTTTAACTAACTAATCTAATTTCTAAAGGGAAGAGTATAATTTCGCCAGAATATCAGACAAGGCGCTAGGAATTATTTCCTTCGCTTGGCCTCAGCGTATTTCTCCATTGTCAAGTAAGCTTGCAGTCGAGTACAGTGTGAACAATAGCTAAAAAATATGAATAACACTCATGAGTACATTTGAATTATAACTAAAAACATTGCTACATTGCATCTACTAGCATTGAATGTAATATATATATATATATAAACCTAAAAACAGATAGTAACACAATCAAAAGTTTAAAAAACATTTAATGGCCAATTAAGAAAAACAATTTGAAAAGACCCTCAGGTAATCTAAACCATGGATAATCCGATCGCCGATAATTGGGAGTTTACTGTAGTTTTATTATAGTGTAAAAAAAATAAGGTGATTTCAAGTGCTTTATTCTGATTTTAACTTTGCAGCTTGTACCACATACCTTTCTTAGTGAATTAATTAATACTTAGATTTTTAAACAACATATACACCCAAACCTGCATAGGGACTGCATAAAAATATTGCACAAGAAAAGTTGTTTGAAACTTCACGAGCAGCTATAAAAAGTTATTAAGTTGATTTTGCAACACAGTTAAACAATATTTTTTTTATGCGGTGGATAGGGACCATATCAAAAAAGTTTCACATAGAAAATAACCCAAAAACTTACAAAATAATCTTTAAACAAAATCTAAATAAACGAAGTGATGATAATTTTTGCCTAGTAGTCGGGCAAAATTTTCCTAACAGGGAAATTTTTGTGAGGTCACAGTGACTTCCCATCGGGGTGCCTACGTCATCACTTGAAGATGCTACTTCGCACTCATTTAAAAAATAATTTCGTCAATTGAATCCCAATGTGATTGAAATTTTAATGTAACGCACGAAAAAAATTCGCACAAAAAATTGCATACAAAAAGACCGCATAAAAACAGGTTTGGGTGTACTTTTAAATTTTTTGCTTTAAGCACATAATCAAAGATTATAATTTGTTTACTTGATGTTACAAATTTATAAGTGCATTCTCTACAATAACTGAAAGACTCAACTCTGAAAGCTATAAATGTTTTTGTGCCCTAGTTTTGTTATTTATCAGTTCCTGTAGTTTTACTACTTTTGAATATGCTTCTTCATTTTTTCAAAATTGATTTTGAAATGTTGCTCTGAATTTATTTTTTTTAATCTCAAATGTTTGGGAAAAATGAATTCTTAGTTTTAAGTAAATGAGAAATGACTCATAGTTGTTTCCAAGAATGCAATGTTTTTGATTTTTTTTTGCCTGATTTTGAAATTTAAAAGCTAATATTGTAATCTCTTTTTTCAGAATATTTTAATCACCTATGTTGGAATGTATCTGGGTGGAGACTACATTTTTAGCTGGACAAATTTTATTGGCTTAAACATTAGGTAAGATTATAAAAATCCTTCACTTGTTTCTAAATTTCAAGCCAGCCACACCTGTTACGATTTGTTCATCTTTTTTGTTGAACCAGTAATGTGCATAAAACTTCTATTTTTTTATATATATATACTCTTAAAATGCAATTGAATTCGCTTACCTACTTTTAACTACAAAGTATTTTGAATTCTTTCACTTTTATCGCAGGGGTGCCATATTTACATGAATATGCAAGATTTATAAACTGTAGCCTGTTTGCAATCTTTTTGTTTTTCCATTCATAGAGAAAAATGAAAATTAATGAACTCTGACAAAATAGTTTTGAATGAAGGCTTGTGGAGCAGATTTGAAAATTTTCAAATCATTTTGGAGACAAAAGAAAATATATTAAATTGCACAAATTCCAGAGAATTACAGACACAAACGTTGGGGTTACAAGGAATTCCTTGTAAACTCCAAAACACATGTCTGCAAATTCTCTGCAAATTTGTGGGAGCCTTCCAAGAACTCAGTAAGATTTTTCAAAAATGAGAGCTAGGTCTTGATTGTTTAAAATTCTATCACTCAAATCCTCAGTTTTTGCATAGGAGCAGTTTTAACATTTTTTGTGGTCAGACAGTCAAAAAAATTCTTCAGACATAAAATCCGTTTTTTTTTGTTAAATTTGCTTTCAAAACTATTGTTTTCTTTGAAAAAGCACCACAATATTAAAACAGCAATGCAGTGTGTTAGCTCGTAAAACACAACACAAGTGCTATTTTTTTTTCTTTGTTCCATAACAGCAAATTCTTTACAATTTCAATGTCAAATCTTACTTGCTTTTTAAACACTGCAGCATTATTTTTTATTTTCAGAACTAATTTAATTCTCTACAGGTAAAAGAAGTGAAAATTTCAGTAGAAAGTCATCAAATGCTCCTTTCAATAACATTAAGAAAAATACTCTGAAATTGCACTTTAGGAACTTCCAGCTTTCTGGAGGAGAGTACCAAACTCCAGCCCTTCCCTCCATCAATCCCTTCAACTAACGTCATCAAATGTGGCAAATTCCAAACAATTTCCGTGGGAGTTTCAAACCCCTTCACCTCTATGCCATTAAAGATAGCTAGCATACTATTGCAATTTTGAGATTTTAACTCAAAAAATTTAATGGGGAAAGCTTTCAAACCTCCTCCTCCTCTCTCTCTCTAACATCACTAAAGTCTGTATGAAATTGCATTTTCAAAACTTCCATTTCTAAAAATTTCTTTCAAGTGTTCCAAGTCTCATCCTTCCCCAGTTGACCTACAGTTGCATTTTTAGAACTTATGTTTCGCAAAATTTCCAGGGGAGAGCCCTGAATCACCTATCCTTCTAATATAGACAATAAACTGAAATTGTGTTTTTGAAAACTTGCCAAGGGAGGGTTCCTAAACCCTCTCCTGCTAACATCATCAATGATTGCCCAAAATTGCAGTTTTTGAAATTCAATTTTGAAAAATTCCCTGGAGGCAGTTCCTATTCCTTCTAATTATGTCGTAAAAGGGTCCTACAATTGAGTTTTCAGGACTTTCAATTTCAAAAAATTTCCTGGGAAGAGAAGTGCCAAAACGCCATCCCTTCATCAGAAAATGCTCAAAACTTATTCTGGACTCACCACTGGATTAGTACATGTTGCAGGCATGACTGCAACACTTTACCACGGCTGCATGCTTTTTACAGCAACTTGTGTCTTTTTCTCTTTTTGTCCTAATGTTCTTTGCTCTATTTAAATAGCTTTTTGTTCCTAATAAAGTTATTTTTTGCTTATCTTATTAGGGTAACTTTATATAGTTTTAAGATTTAAAACTTTTGTAAAACTTCACTTCATAGAATTGTAAATGAGTACTTTTTCACACGTATATAAATGCATTACTTAATCCAAGTTTGTTCGGGAGAAGTAAAATTTTTTAGATTTAAAGTATTAAATCAGTTTAAGATAATCAGCTACATTTACATAATTTTATTGATAATGTTTTTATCGATTTGGCAACACTCTTTCAGAGTCTGATTACCGCAGGGGCATGCGGGGCACAGACCCCTCCTCTTAGATTTCAAGGGGCTCGCAAATCCTCTTAATTTATCATGCTAGTTAAAAATAAATAATGATTTCACTCAGAATCTAGAGTACAATGATATCATTGATATTTTTTCAAATGCCAAGACGAAAATCTCTTATTTATTGATGAAAATTCCCCTTATAAATTTGATCTCTTTGGAAATCTCAAAACCACTCCAAGTTTAGTCTGTATTTACTATTTAAAGTTATATCATAAATAACTTTGATATTTATGGTAAACTGCAATGTGCAAAGTTTAACCACATCTTATATAACTATCGTATACTATATCTCTACTACTTTTCAAATGTTGTGATATGAGGTACCACCAAATTTAGCATGGTTGTGTTAATACGCAAGTATCGAAATATTTTATAGCTTCAGAATAAGTGGGAATAGGAAGAGGGCACATAAAATGAATTTCATGACCAGTGTCTTCAAAAATCTTAGTCAGGCTCTAGGGGGACCCTGAAATAGAAATGTGACACATGTCCAATATGAGAATGATCGTGCTCTGCACTCTTTCAGTTTTGTATGTGCTGCAATCTTCTAGATTTAGTTTAACAGTTTTCCCATGTTTTTGATGTGTCGTGTTTCGTAGTTACGTTATATGTTTAATATGTTGCTTGTTTGCCATTTTTACTATTAGTCGAAATAAAATTGTTTTTATGAGATTATTGCGGAACTCTGCTGAATAATTTAACAAAATTTAGTGCTTCTTTTAAATAAAAAATTTTTCTTTATAGGTTTTATTTATGTATTTAATTCTTTATTTTTACAGTATGTCAGGTAGTTTGGTATATTCATACATTACTTTTGTGAAGCCTGATTCCAAACCCACAAAAAGTGCTGTTTTAAAATGACTCTGAAAGGTATGTGTCGAAGCCTATTTTTATAAATTAATAAGGTCTTCATTTGTCTTGTATGTGTATGAAATAAATGTGTAAAATGTAGTAATATATATAATTTTTAAATTTGCAACTGGTACTTCTTTTTACAGGTAATTTTCTGTCATAAGCTTTTACACCCAACTAGTAAGAACTAAGCATCTTATATATATATATATATATATATATATATATATATATATATATATATATATATATATATATATATATATATATTTTACTGTATATTCAATACAAAGCTAAACAAGTTATCGGTATTAAACTGAACATTTTTACGCTATTGAAAACTCTACTGCTTTAAAGAAGTTTAAATTTTGTTTTGAAATGTTTCCAGAAACTGCAATCATTCAACTGTGTTATTTTGAAGTTTTTTTTTTTTTTTTTTTTGATTAATTTTTAGCATGATGAAACTTTTTAATGCTGTTAAAATTCATTAAGTCAAAATACCACTTCAAATCAACTTCACTAAAATAAAATTAATAATAAAATTTTAAAATCTTTGAAGTGAGACATGTAACTATTTTCCTTCACTGTTTTGAGAGATGCAGTAGTTGTTTCTAGAACTCATGATTTAATCACTGTAATCAGGTTTAGTTTTTCTAGATACTATTTGCTTGTGTTTAAATTTTTCATTAACACAAAGGATGGCTTGTAAGAAACTATCTTAAAAACAGTTTTGGATTACATTTTTAGGATAAACATTTTTATATAATAACATTTTTAATATATTAAACAGATCATCTTTATTTATAATTGTCGAATCTATCTATCTATGTCATCACTACTCCTGGTGAACGACAGAAAACTGAGCATTGAACCAGGTATTGATAGATTTATAATTTTCCTGGCTACATGTTTTGCTAAGTGTTATAATTGTGTGACTTTAATTTGCAAAAATATTAATTTTAAACATAGTTTTCTTCTCCTCTTGGATATTCTTTCAAAATATTTGTTTAGTTACTTTCTCCTTCAGACAATTTCGCATTTCCCCATTGTTTTGGCAAGTGGCCAAAGTGGAAGTGACTCGCAGGCGGGAAGGTTACGCAGAAAAAAACGAATATTTTTCGAGTGGCGTAATGAAGCACGTTTTTCGGTGCACAAGGAAAAATACTAATTCAAATGGCTTTCTTGTTTTTGATGCAATATTTTTTTCTTTTCCTTTAAAGGAATGTAATTTACATCCCAAAAACGTCAGTTTAAATTCTTTCATTAGCTGAAACTATCTCAAGGGGCAAGTACAGGGCGAAATCCCAAAAGTACCCTTGTAGTACTTTCAGGAAATGGGGTGTTGCACAAGAGCCTGTTTCAGGTGGGTCAGGCCAGGTTGATGCTGCACAGTAGGCAGAGGCAAAAAATTGACAACTCCGCCTTGGCAGCTAGTCTTAATTTTTAATTTTTGAAAAGTCTTAAATTTCTGGTAAGTACCTTTCATGCTGACAAAGGATTCCATTTTGTAAGGAGTTGGGAGCAGAAACTTTTTCTATGTTGTTGTGTTGTTACTTATGCCACTCGGGAACCCGAGCCCAAGTAGCAATGCTACTCGATTTTAAGGCAGAGGGGTACGGCTTCCGTTTTGATCGAGAGCCTATTTCTAGGTGGAAGTCCAATTTCGCTCAGACAACATGATAGATAGCAGCACCATCTACAGACAGTTCGATAATTTAGAACCAGAACAGAAGTGAATAACTTTCTGGCCTAGCAACCCCAGAGAGATCATTTCACTTGGAGGACATTGTGACCACGAGCATATTTAACATCCCCTAGTCACCCTTAGTGAAGATGGTGGATCTTCGATCGGCTAGGATCGAACCAGGGACCCTCCGGTCACAAGTACGATGCCTTACCAATCAGGCCACCACAGCCCTACTTTTTTTTTTATAGAAGTTACTTATGAGAACAATTAATGGGCAATATGTATAAAAAATGTTTTTTATTCATCCCTTTTAAAAGAAATTATTTTGGTTGAATTTTAGTTTAATAATTTAATTTTCAATGCAACTTAAGAGTATGTATGCAGTTCATCCAGTATCAATTTCAATGTTCTGTACCACTCTGAATACATTACAGTCGAACTCGCTTATAGCGAGCCCTGTTTTAATGAGAACTCGGATTTAGTGAGGAAATGAAAAAGATTTGATTGGTACAATGTTAAGTCTAAGGGAACGAAACTCGCTTTTAACAAGTAAACCCCATTTAAAGTGAGCAACATTTTTGTATTTCATAAAATGTCTGTTGATTTCCTCCTCAGAAAAGATTATTCTATATTTGGAAACATTCCGTTAACATTTTGAATTCAACCAAATGTTAAGAGATAAGTCATAAACCATGAGAACGAGTGCTGACACGGACATTTTTTTGAAATTCATGGAGTAGAGGAGCATTTGAAAATTATATATTTATTGAGGAGAATGTTATCATTTCTGAGATATACTCGTATTGTAGATGAAAGTCGAGAGAGAGAAAGAAAGGGGGAAAAATGAAAATGACCACCATAATGGCCAAAGGTACTTGGCCTCTAAAATGCTAAAAAAAAAAAAAAAATCGAACTATTTTGAAGCCACTTATGCAAATGACGATGTTTTTCGGACCACACGTTCCTTGAAAACAACTTCTTTGGTACTGTTCAGGAATATAAAAATAACAAAGCAAGCATGTAAACATTTGTATGATTTTTTTCATGAACTCATTTTTTACGAGCACTCGGTTATAACAAGCAAATATCGTGATCCCTTCAAGCTCGTTATAAACAAGTTTGACTGTATTTGATTGAAATAGAAAAGTTTCAACCAATTTTTTGTCTTGAGAACTCAATAAAAGCATCATAACAAATTAAAAATTTATTTTTGGCATTGGAGTTATTTAATAATAATGCACAGTAAAAAAAAAAGAAACTCTTAAAAATTTAAAACTTTATTCAAACATGTACAAGTATTGTTCTTGGTTATACACAAATGCTTTCAAGATTTTTTGTCTTTTCTTTTTTTTCTTTCGCAAAACTGCATTTCAGAAACTCCAAGCTTGATGTTTAAAAATGTATTTGATGTTGTTTAGCAAAGTATTTTATGCAAGAGCCAATCAAATCATAAATCCAAAAGTCATTGATTTTGTAGTTATTTGCTGATTTTAAGTGCAGCAGCTGAAATGCTCATGAAGAGTTGAAATGTTTATGCTTTCCCAAAAGGTAAAAGCGGAAAGAGAACATCAAAAATCCACAAATAGCAGTGAAGTTGTAAAAGTGTTTCCGGGTAAAAGGGAAATCCTTCTATCCTTTCAATTCAAAGTTTGTTGATGAAAATACATCCGACGAAAATTTAAATCTTTATTCCAGTTGGATTTTTATCCATAAGTTCATTGTATGCATTGCAAATCAAATACAAGGAATCGATTTTGATTAAATTGTGTTTTTGAAAAACTTATTTTTCTCTGCTGTATATTAGTTTTAATTTTCTTTCCTTTGTTCCAGATTTTTACTGGTGCTTGCCACATTCTTGCAAATAAAAAGCCAAGGGATTTAAAGCCTCACATTTGAATAAGTTTTACTTCTTACTATTGTATGTTGTAAGGAAGTTTATTACTTCTGAGTGATTATTTTATTTAAGAACTATATTTTACTCATGAGTTGAAAGCATTTACTCTTGACATTAATTCTTGAGTAATGTGTAGTTCTTATATTAGAAAAATGACTTAATCAAAAATGAAAATACAAGTTTGTGTTTTTGAATACTCTTTTTGAGTACCTCTCTATTATAATGTTCATTTTTATGCTAACATTTTGTTGCTCAAAATTTCTCATTTTTTAATTTTTTTATTGCGATTTTAAATGCTCAGTTGTTTTTGAAATATTTAGTATGAAATTGTTTTTTGCTTAATTTTATTCATTCTTTAAAAATTCTTTTTGTGAATAATGAATTATGTTCCAAATTTTTTACTCCTATATCAATCCTACTTACTTCTGACTTAAAATAATTAAAATGAAAACTTCTGTTTTCTTTTTAAGGAAAGTTCTCATATATTTTTGAAAATAAACGTTTTTTAAATGTATTTTTGATAAAACATTTAGAAAAGCTTAAGTATTTCTTTACTCTTAAATATGCGTAGTAAAGTTTGCTGTTCCTTCATGTCATTGATATTATGTTAAATACATCAAAGTGCTATTTTTTTGTTCTAGAAAATTATTTTTTACTATTGTTATTTCTCTGAAAAACTAGATTTAGTTCTTTATGAAGTTTACCTGTCTCTTTTCTCTATTTATGTGTTCAAAAGATAGTGCAGCTTTGCCTATCAACTCTAAAAATATATTTCATTTGTTAAATGACTTTGGCGTAGCATTTAGTAATAAGCAGGGGTCATTTACATTGATCAGCTCAGACAGTTAAAATCAATTATTTTTATTGAAAAATCCTCATTCAATAATATTATGGACTGCTAGAATTAATTTAAGTTTTACTGGCTTCCTTAACTCATTAATTTATATATATAAAAAAATTCAATCATTGAAAGCAAGTGGAGAGGGGAGAAAAAAAGCTAAATTATTGTGTCTAAAATTCTTAAAATTGAACCTGAGTTAGCTACCAGCAATTTAATTACCCACAATTATCAAAGTAAGTTCTAAATTTTTTGTAATTGAACCAACGCATTTAATTGTCATTATAGTCATAAGCTTTAAAAATGAAACAGAACATTTACTTTTAAGTTAAAATTGGGTTTTTGGTATACCCATTTTACATATGTAATAGTTTGTATAGAAATTTAAACAAACTTTTTAATTCATTTATAAATTGAAATTTTCGGAGAAAAGGTAATGTTTTGAATCCTGTAATTTTTATGCTTTTCTTTTCAATGAAGCAGAATGCACTTTATCTAGTGTAGCTCAATACTTGTATTTCTTTCTTTCTTTTTTAAAAACAATATCGTGATTCTTCTTCTATTGTATAAAAATTGTTAAAGCATTCACAAAACGTTCTACTTTTTTCATACTTTAAAAATACTTAAGAATAGATAACGTTTTGTAAATTTTTGTTGCATCATATGTGTTCGCATGGTTTGGTTTAAAATTTTCATTTTAGAGAGTGTTAAATAGTGAATTTTGAATTTTCTTATTTGTCTATACTTAATATTTTTGTTCAGTTTTTCATTTTATTGGTTTGATTAATAGATTATAAGATTTTGCATTTATTTTTTAAGGGATGCTTAAAAGTCTTAAGTTTTATGATGTGTAGAAATATTTTAGTTCTTTTTATGTGAACTATTTTTTATAAGGGTTAAAGGTATGAATAAAAAAATGTTTTTTAAAGATGGTCTAGCATTTAGAGGCTTTGCCAAGCTATTAAAATGAATAATACGATTTCTGTTTTAATAGCTCCACTGTTTTTATTGTTCAAATATTTTTTAAGTTTTGTTGTTCAAATACTTGATATATTTCCCTGGTTTTAAAACCAATTACTGAAATCCTTTTTGTGCGTATTTCAAAAATAGGATTGATAATTACAGTTGAGTTAAATTTTGTATTGGAGCATTAGTGGTTTTATGCAATTTGTGATTTTCGACATTTTGGAAAATATATTTGTGCTAGAGAAAAATATAAGGTAAAAAAAATTGTTTTAATGTTATATTAATTCAATTGTGTGAGCTGTGGTTCCATAGGTGGCTGGTACGAAGGGGCAAGAGGGGCAATTGCACCCTCACAACCAGAAAAAAAAAATGTCTTGCCCCTCCACTTTCTTAAGTTCAAATACACTCTAATCAAAACGCACCATGAAGGATTTGTCAGGATGAACAAAATTTTACATATCTGAGGGCAACATTGATCTATGAAAGTGATTACAAAATAAGCGCGAAATGATCATTTATTACCAGAAAAAAAAACAACCCAAATGAATGGAGGTTTAAGTACTATTCATTTGTGATTTTAAGTACTTAAGTAAGTTGAGTCACCTCTCGCATGAATGTACGAGGTAACACAGTTGAGCATTGAGACATTGCAATCTTGTATGATGTCCTACATCAGCTTGTACCACAGTTACTGTAAGTGTAAATGCACTACTAATTCAAACTCATAGGCTATCCAATTTATAGACTCACGTGATCGCTGGTATGCTCGATTTGTGACAAATCAGGGCATTGCAGAAGTCCGAGACATTGCTAATTTGAAAAAGGAAGTTCCCACAAACACTCTTGCTTTGTGTTACCGTTAATTGTCTTGTTGAAAAATGGTGCCTGGGAGCCCCATCATGCACACAAACACATGTGACTGAAGCATGACACTAACGTATCGTTATGCTGTCATGGTGTTGTGGATTAATATTAGAGGTGACCTCTTGTATGATAGCATTCCGTGATTTCACCCAAGCTGTGGCTGTGGTATGCAACTGAAAAGCATAGGCTCTCTTTTAAAAAATGATCTTCTTTAATTGCTCTCTAACATCAATGTTGCCATCATGTGTGTGGAGTTTTATTTCATTCTGACAGTTCCTCCTTGGTGCTTCGATTTTTTTTGTTATAGAATGTAAGTTAATGATGAACTGAAATAGTATAGTCTTGATGGATTAACATGTTTAAAAGAAAAAGAATTTAGTTAATAGTGTGTGTTTTGCATCATTTTCGTGTTAAAAAATTAAAATGAAATTTTGAACTGGAAGGGGGAGTCTCTATCCTGAGGTGGATTTTTGAGGTGGTGTCCCAAATTTTTAAGTGAAGTTTTTTTATAGTCCAAGAAAAGTTGAGTTTATGGCTACTGTTCACCTACTCCGCTTTTATGTCCTTTGACCCCCACTTTTTGGTACACCAGTTGCCTGTGTGTAGTTCTTATTATTTATATTCTCAAATCATTTTTGTTTCTGTTTTGAAGCATAAATGCAAAATCAAAGGACATTTATTTTGTTCATATATGATAATGACCTTCATAATATGACCTTTTAGTTATAGAAATGGGAGAATTTTCTGGTATTAAAAAATACTTCAATTAGAATCTCTTTTTTGTACTTTCAACTGATTTAAAATTTTATGAAGCTCAAAAAACAAGTCATATATTTGTCTTTATTTGAAAATTTGATTGCCTAAATTGTAATTTTAATTTTCATACTCTAAGCTGGAAACAATATTCTCGGTTTCATTAGTGAGTTCTGAGAAACATTTTATGGATGAAAAATGTTGAATGAAAGGCAACAATGTTTTACTGCTAAATTTTATGTTTCTTGGCATTTGAGCTTCAATGCATCAAATATCATTTTTTAAAGATGAATTTCCAAAGAGCTCTTCAAGTTGATTTTTATTTTGTGATCATGTTTGAATGCATTTGTTGCCAGAAGATGTTTGCATGTTTCAATTAATTTATGCACATAATATTGTTCTATTTCATTTACTACCAGTAAAAGTTATAAAGTGAATGGTAAAATGTTTGTAAAATTTTGTTGGTTTCTGTATTATGATTTTTGAATCTAAATGTATGTTTTCTTTAAGAATGGAGAAATTCAATATTTACTTAAAATTACTTAATGTTTCTGGTTAATCCTCTATTTTGTATTTCTTTTTGAAACAGAAAAGTTTTAAGTTTTTGCTTCATGATTTGATGTTCTTATTCCCAATGGCAAGTTATTCAGTTTTCTGTCCAACAGAAATAACTCCTGGGTAGGAGTCATTTCTGCTTGCACAGTTTGAAAGTGTTTCTTTCAAACTTGAACAAAAACAAAAAGAAGTCAATGTACGGTGTAACCTCGATTTAACGATTGTCAAGGGACTGGAAAAAGTTATCGTTAAATCAAGGATATTGTTGAATTGAGGAGCATAGATGCTTATTACAGTCAAATCCGGACCAGTGAACTGTATCTTTAAATTGAAGAAATCGTTAAATCGGGTATCATTAAATCAATGTCATACTGTATTAGTACTTCTCTCGTCAAAACAAGAGTTATTCATGGATCAAAGCCCAAGAGTTATTTTCTTGTGTTCTCTTCTAATGTTTGGGGATAAAAATGTCTGAAACAAAATTTAATATTTTATCTCAATAACGAGAATTTGAAAAACACTTACTGTTACTTAATTTTCTTATAACTTCTGATAATTCTTTATATTCTCAAAACGAAAAAATAATAGTAAAATGTTTAAGTTTTTTAATGCATATTTGTAGTATGTTTACTACCGATATTTCTCGAGTGATATGCTAAATATGTGAATGTAATGTATTTTAAATTTTAATATTGGTTAAATATTATATGTATTAATTTTTTAATTAATTTAAATTTGTTTTCAACTGTGCAAGAACATCAAATACTTAATTATATTTTTGAGCTGCAACTCTTTTAAAATGACAAAGAAAAAATGTAGTCATTTCCAAAACAGAGTATAATTTCAGACTTCTAGATGTCAAAACTTCTACAACAGGAATTGGCTGTTCTGATTGGTTACAGTCCCTCATCCCCAATATTCAATTTTAAAAGGCTTTTTGCTAGAAATTCATCTAGGGTCAAAAGGAAAAAAAAACATGTAATCTAGATTATATTCAGTAAGTTACTGCCCTATAGCCAGGGCTAAGGCAGAAGTACATGCTGGCGGTGTATTTCATGTAATCTAGAGTTGGGGTAAAGCTAACACCGTGAGGGCTATACAGATCCTGACTGTTACGAAAGTTGCTAAGTTAGGTTTGTCCCAATTGTAGATTTTTGTGTAGGATTGAATGAATTGGAATAAGATCAGAAGCTGAACATATGCGATATTTATTTTAGATTGTTTTATTGAATATGTTTTAATTATGAAAATAGTAATGATCAATACTAATGCTATCCAGCTCCTATTTTGTAGAACTTTTCATCTAAATAATGTAATTGCATGTATATATTTGCTACACCCTTTTCCATTGCCAGGGATGAACTTAAAGTGATATAATGTTTCAAATAATAATAATAAACTTCACGGTCAGTCCTATTGGAATGTAAGCAATAAATTAAATATTAAAAGTTGAAAAAGCATATTCAAAACTGAAATAATTTAAATGCCCCTACAAAGCCTCAATAATAAAAACGAATGAACGAATTGTAATTCATTGAGACCTAAGCGAGAAGTAGCAACATATAAAATTATTCAGCAATTGCTCCACCTATCTGTACGTATGTGACCAGTCTAGTGCAAAATATACTACATGAAATTGTAAGAAATTTGGTACACATATGTGCCCCCATGTGAACTGGTGCCTATTAGATTTTGGCAACAATTCCTCTAAGGAGGGTGGAGCAATAGAACTTTTCTTCACTTATGCGTGCCTGTTATTTCTCAAGAAGTAACTGGCCAAATCAAACAAATCTTGATCCATATGTTGACCATAGCAGGAACATGTGTTAATTCAATTTTGGCGCCAATAGCTCAAATGGGGCTTAGCAATCGAATGTTTTTTGTTGTAACTTGTGACTGCTATATCTCAAGAAATGATGAATGGAATCAAACAAAAATGCATTGACATATAGCTCTTAGAAGGTACAAGATTTGGTTGTATTTTCGACATCAATAGCTCAAAAGGGGGTGGTGCAATCAAACGTTCGTTCTTGTTCTTTGCGAGCGTTATATCTCAAGAAGTAGTGCTTTGTTTTAGGTTAAATTCAGAATAAATGTGGACCTACACAGAACAGGCGCTGGTTTAATTTTGGTGCCAATTGCTCCAAAGGAGGGAGGGGGAGGGCTGATTTTTGCCATTTTTTGTGCAAATAAAAATGCAATAGTAAGAAAAATAAATCGTAATAGATTGTCGTCTGCGCCTTTCTCGTGATTTTGATTGTTGGAAAATGATCGGAAATATCTCAATGATTTAAAATTTTAATCTGTTTTCATCTTCTGTTTGTTAACAAGTAAAATGTTTGTAATTAATTTAATCCAGGCTTCAAAAATAATTTTCAATTTTCGTTCTTTGCTTTGCTTTGCTTTTGCTAGAATATTTTGATAATTCAAAAGTTGGGTCGGTCGTCAAGTACTATTTGGGTGCGTGATTTTTTTTGTGTTGGGAATATTGCTTCTTTGTTTAAACAATCGTGTGGATTGAACCCCTTTGCCTGTTTCTGGTAATTTTTTTGAGTTTACTGGGTTTGTCCGTTCATTATTAGCATTAAAACACTATTTACATGGTAATGTTTGAAATGTCGCGAAATGATGCCAGTCTTGATGCCATTTGGCGATTTCTCGCCAAATTTGGTGTAAAAAAGAATGCCAACTTAGCGATTGTTCTTAAATTTCTCTCCAATCCCATAAGCATAATGTTAAATGGTGCATAGCAAGAAAAGTCAACATACAGGTAGAATTTCAAGAACTGTGGTAATTTTTAATTTTAAGCAAAAAGTAATGAAAGAAGCGCCAAATTTAGCCAGATTACAATGAATTAAGCATATATAAACTTAAAAATAATTATTATTTGCAAAGTTTGCAATAATATGCTAGATCCAAGTATTCATAATAGGTATAGAAGAAAGTTTCTTGATAGCCACAAAACTTGCCCTGTACTTAGTAAGATTTGTTTTTTCATTCTTTACATTCTCGCATATTATGTAGGTCTCAAAACGAACAAATTATTAACAAATAATTAATTTCCTAACAATGGGCATTTCTTTTGTTTCATATACTTATTTATAAACATTTTGGATGAAGTTTTTGATTCATCAGAATTAAAAATGTATGTCATTAAGTGGTTGCCATTTACTTGCAGAGAAGCTTGTTTTGAAAATTTTAAACTGTGGATTTTGACACTGAACTAAGAGTTAAAATGTTCATAAATATGCAAAATGCTGTTGATGGCTTTTGTAAGAAAGAGTTTTGAATGTTGGTGCAGTATAAAATTTTTTTCCCATCCCGTTATTAATCTCCTTTTTATATTATTATTATTTTTTTTAAATTGAGATGTCTGTGTGTTCACTTTTCTAGCTCCTCATTTGCTATTTGGTTTTTAGATTTTGCATATTTTTTTTTGCATTATTGATCTAGTTTTCTATTTGAGTTTTTAATCTTATTAAAAATAATAAATAATATTTTTTGAATTCTTGGTGGAAGTTATAATCACTAGTCTCATTTATGTAAAATTATAATATAGACACAATTTTTTTTGAAAAAAAAAAAAAAAAATATTTATGTTCATCATGGTGTAGTGCATATTTCAATTGCTCATGAAATGCTGCTACTATAATTGTAAAAACTACAGCCGAGTCCCGATAATCCAAGTTGATTTGGACTAACATGAACTTGGACTACATTATAAAATCAAAAATAAAGGCTGATTTTGATGTACAAGTAAAGATTAGATAAAACAGCAAAGAAGAAAAAAAGCATACAAGCATACGGATTTGTAAGTATAAGTATGTATTTTGAAACTTCAGAAAATCACTCAAAAATGGTTTTGTCAAACCACTCTTCAAGAAGTAACTCACTTGTGCTTTCATAATCCATTTTCCGTGTTGTTAATCCGCATTATAAGGAGTCACCATTTGTTCCATCTGTGACTCACACCGCTTATTAATTTTTTCACCTTTTCTTCTCTAGTCACCAAGTGCCACTTTTTCTACACTTAATTCCTTACAAATGTTTTAAATACTTTCTCTCAGGGGGAGGGTTGTCTTGAGCTATCTCGAATCAAACAGAGCTTGGCTTAGCGGGACTCTGCTGTAGTATGCTTTTCTTTTCAAGGCTTACTGGTTATCAGGGATTTTTTAAAAATGATTTTTGCTTGGAAATTCTAGCCGTCTATTTATAAGTAAATGTATATATTTGAACTATTTCTTGAGCATTTAATTTTTTATTTTGAAATTGCATTTGTTTTTATACTATATTATGGTTCCTTTATGTATATTGTTCAAAATGGGGAAAAATAATCAAAATTTGGTATTTACTTATGTTAAGTTATATACTTATGTTGAATATATTTATGTATTTATACTCATATTTTTCTGTGTATAGAATATCTTTCCAGAAATACAGCTAACTCACATTACTATGAAGTTATTCAAAAATAGTTTTGTAATATATTGAAATGGCACTTCATAAAGGTATCTTCCTTCTGTCTTAAATGTTTTGTTCATCTGAAAGTACAGTACAAGGGCGCCCATATAGAGGGGCAAGGGAGGGCTCAAGCCCCCCCCCCCCCCCATTAGAAATGAGAACTTCCTTGCTTTTAGTTCTTTTTCTTTGCAAAAATGTATGAAAATTTCTTTCCCAGCCATTAATAAATAAGTTATTAAAAATGTAAAATTTTGATGTCTCTAATATGTACTGAAATCGGTTTCCATGGGGAAAATATTCTGCTAAACCATGGGGAAAACTTTTGAGCCCCCCTTACAATTTTGCATATGGGCGCCCTTGCAGTAAAACCTTATTTATCTGGACTAACTGTTACCACAAGCAATCCAGATGATTGAAAATCTGGATGATTAAAAATCTGGATGCTTGAAAAATCTGGATAATAAGCAGAACAAATCCTTAAAATCTGTTATTTGCCATCTCTGTGAGAGATAATTGAAAAAGTTATTAAGTCATAAATCAGGTATATAAATGGAATGTGTACAAATATTATAATTACTTATGTATTATTGGCATTGCTGTAAATATATTTTTCTTTTTGAAATATAGGTTTGAAAGAATCTAATTGTTTTGTGCTCTTTCTAAAAACAAAATCTAATGTTTGCTGCATGATAATTTCAATGTACCAAATCGGGTAGAAAAATCACTTAGTTTTGACTAATTAAGTTGTCAAAAATCTTGGAACTAGTGGCTTCATATCAAGTTTTGGAAAATCAATTATATTGTTATCTGAAATGATGATTTTTATGATTTAGAGCATTGTAGAATATAGAAACTTTCTCTCCGGCTTTCAAAAAGTTGTACATAGAAAGAAAATGAAGCAGCCAACATTAGTCCACATAATAAGGACCTCATACACCTAAGGTACTGACATCCCAAAGTCAGCGGGTTATAATGGATTTATTGCTGTTGTAAGCTATGGCCTTCTTAATTGACACCATTCTACACCTTTATGGCCATCATGTTTAATGAAAGTTACACAGCAAAGTTAAATCAAATTATGGACATGAGAGATTTGGCGATATCACACTTTTTTTTTAAAGTTAATTTTAATATAAACCATAAAACAAGATTAAAAACTGCATTTCATGCAAAATATTCTGCCAAATAAATAAATTAAGCCATTAAAATGTAAAAAAATTTGTCGGCTAAATTAGCCAACATTAAAAGTCCCATTAGGATGTAAATTGAGGAACAAATATGACGGAAATGTAAACGATATGTTTTTTGTTCGTCCTAAGGTAGAAAGTAAACAAGTCGCCAAACGCCAATGTATAGCCTACCCCACAATTGTCGGTATTCAGATTTCTTCAAAATCGATTCGAAATAAGAAAAACCAGGGTTGCTAAAATCCAGCATTTTCAAAACACGTTTTCTTCACAAGACGTCATTGCTTGTTTTCAATATTGCATAACTGATTTCTGAATTTTGCTGAGTGCCAATAATTGTGAGGTGGACTGCACCAACATTGCCAAGAAACTTCTTGGCAGTCTCAACAGTTCTTTGTCAGTGATGTTAAATATACCTTACCAAATAGGTTTAGTTAACACCACAGCCCTTACCAAAAGTTTGTGATAATTTTCGTACTTACTCAGCTAAGAAAAATACAAGTCATTAATTTCTGTTCCTAATCAAAATAACATCTTTATTTTCATCAACAACAAATGTCTTATACAATTGGATAATACAATATCATAAAGACTTTTTTCTTTCAACAAATTGTAGGCGAGTTGCCGGAAGTAGAGCGACAGGCATAAACAATTTTATATCATTATAACACGTATAAAAACTTGCTAATGTTTCAAGGCGAAAAAAATTGCATAGTATCCAGATCAATGTGTGACGTCATTTGATTATTATTAAATGCTAATATTGTCCCGTAAGCCCCTTGGCTTGCTTGGTTTGTTGGTTATCATAGGCATTTCTTTTGCAGAACTATCGTCTCGTAGTATGAATAAATACATAAATGATAGTTGAAATAAAATGCATGGTGCATTAGAGCATTTAATATCTGAAAATGATGTTATGTGTGCACTCTCCCAATGCTTCTCGACCTGCGGACCTCTAGTGATCTGCAAACAGCTTGAGAAAATTAATCTATAAATCATTTTTAAGATTGTAATTAAATTTATTAAAGAAAACTTTTGAGTTCATCTCATTCTGCCTAATATAATTGTTGTGAAAATATTATTCATATCGCTTAGGATTTGGAAGGGTACCAAATGGTCCTCAGTAATGGAAAGGTTGAGGACAAGGCTCTATGACAATAAAAATAAATGTCTCAATACACTGTTGTTGTTTCTAATGCAGCGTACTTACCCTTCACCATTTGCATATTCGGTGCATTCCTCAGTGACTGGCGG